>NC_059280.1:1826237-1831237 GCF_017591435.1 Portunus trituberculatus | reverse complement strand
TTCCTCAGCAACTCAATCCCCTTTAGAAACCATTATCTACCCATTAATCCTCCTTTTTTTCCATGATCTCTCCATTAATCCCTTAAAAAAACGCATAATCCCATTCCTCAGCAACTCAATCCCCTTTAGAAACCATTATCTACCCATTAATCCTTCTTTTTTTCCATTATCTCTCCATTAATCCCTTAAAAAAACGCATAATCCCATTCCTCAGCAACTCAATCCCCTGTAGAAACCATTATCTACCCATTGATCCTCTTTTTTTCCACGATATTTCCATTAATCCCTTAAAAAAACGCATAATCCCATTTCTCAGCAACTCAATCCCCTTTAGAAACCATTATCTACCCATTGATCCTCCTGCTCCCATTTCTCAGCAACTCAATCCCCTTTAGAAACCATTATCTACCCATTAATCCTCCTGTTTTTGCATGATCTCACCATTAATCCTACTGTTTATCTATTATCCGCAGGTAACGAAGGGATTAAGGAGGATCGGAGAGAATTTAGGTGACCGCCTGAGCAACACCTTTGATTTCTCTGGCGTTCCTGATATCCTTGGGCAGAGCGTTAAGGCCGTTCTTCCCATAGAGAATGTGGATGAAAAGTTCCCTAATATAATTGCTGATAAACCGTCGAGTTCAGTGACAACAGGAGGATCAGGAGGAGGATCGATTTCAGCGCCTTCAATAAGTTCCAGTACTTCTCTAAGCCACAGTGGACCCCTTTCGACCTCCTCCGTTTCTCACTCCGGATCCTTTTCGCCCGTGGGAATCGATTCAAATCTTCATCTGAGCTCTAATCTCAATTCGAATTTCCTACAAGGGCTCCAGCAGGGGATCAACACGGGTCTAAAGGGGATCAACCAAGGGATCAACACTCTTAGTAATATTCCATCCACTATTGCAGACAGTTTGAGTAATCTGAACTATAATCTGCCGCCTTTGGATCTAGGAAGTCTGTCTCATCAAAGTAGCTTCAATATTGGCGGGTTAGGTGGTGGTGGTGGTGGAGGATCCAAGCCTAATGACCCCCAAGCTAACTACCACCAACCCCCAAAGTGCTGCTAGCGATCTAAGCCTCTTTGAAGTAGATCTTAAGGCTCTTTTCTTGCTTTTTTCTAAGCTGTGTCTCACCCTTACTGCTTTCCAAGGGTGTTTTTAAGGTTCTAGAGGCAGAGTGAAGATTTCTGCATTATTAACTGGAGAAACACTCTTTTAAAAGGCTCTAGTTGAAGTAATAAGGGTTTTTAAGGGTGTTTTTAAGGTTCTAGAGGCAGAGTGACAAGATTTCTGCACTATTAACTGGAGAAACACTCTTTTAAAGGCTCTAATTGAAGTAATAAGGGTTTTTAAGGGTGTTTTTAAGGTTCTAGAGGCAGAGTGACAAGATTTCTGCATTATTAACTGGAGAAACACTCTTTTAAAGGCTCTAATTGAAGTAATAAGGGTTTTTAAGGGTGTTTTTAAGGATCTAGTGACAGATTAACATGATTTCTGCATTATTAACTGGAGAAACACTCTTTTAAAGGCTCTAGTTGAAGTAATAAGGGTTTTTAAGGGTGTTTTTAAGGATCTAGTGACAGATTAACATGATTTCTGCACAATTAACTGGAGAAACACTCTTTAAAAGGCTCTAGTTGAAGTGACCCAAGTTTTTAAAGGTGTTTTTTAAGGTTCTAGAAGCAGATTAACATGATTTTTGCACTATTAACTGGAGAAACACTTTAAAAGGTTCTAAGTGTGTGTGTGTGTGTGTGTGTGTGTGTGTGTGTGTGTGTGTGTGTGTGTGTGTGTGTGTGTGTGTTGCGCTGCAGTTGAACACCAATCCTTCACTATTTAACACCATAAACACTCTTGAAAACCCGATTAGTCATCTCTGTGGCCTTGGAAAACAGTCTTGGTGTGAGACTAAAGGTTTCTGATCCCTTTCTAAACATTATCTGGACAAAATAACTTATAAAATGGCTTCCTTCCATAATTATAACATATTTAACTTTTTTTTTTTTAACTGTGTATATATATTTTAATCCTCCTATCCCCCCCCCCTTAAAACAGATAAGGAATCAAATAGTATGTAAAATTGTAACTCCTCTCTTTTTCCCGCCAAAAATGTCTCTCCCCCTCCACGTTCAAGAATGCGGGAAATTTATTAATATATTTTGATTCTCTTATAATAGAATAATACAAATGGATACTTGCTCTCTATTTAATTTATATATATTGTTGTTGTTGTTTTTTTTATTGTTATTAACGCTGCTGGCGGCGTTAATATAATAATGATAATAAAATAAATAACAGCGGTTTTAAATTTACCGCTCCTGTTATTGTTGTTGTTATTGTTATCGTTTTTATTTATATTAGTAAGTAGTTCTTTTTATTTATCTATTTATTTATTCATTATTATTTTTTTTTTTTTTGCTGTTATTTTTGTGTGTTGAAATTTCTAATGAATGTTTTTTTTCTTTATTTTTTTTCTTTGAGGTTTGTTGTGGTATGATAATATACTGTGTGTCTCGCCCTTGTTGTATTCCTTCTTCCTTTGCAGTAGTAGTAGTAGTAGTAGTAGTAGTAGTAGTAGTAGTAGTAGTAGTAATATTGATAGTAAAAATATTGTAATAGTTATCTCTGTCTCTCTCTCTCTCTCAACACCCCTCACACCCCAATAACTCCTCAAAACCCCAAAAAACCCCCAAAACCCCAAAACCCCCCAAAAAATCCCCCCAAAACCCCCAAACCTCACCCACCTGTTGTTTACCTCATTCAAATCTGGCGGGGTATGACGTCACAAAACCGAGCGCTCCTATTGGCTAAGCTCCTCCCGCGCCATGGGAAACTCGGGCGCTGATTGGCTGTTGGTGATGCTGCCCGGGGTATATAAAGACCAAATCAGCTGATCCCGTCTCTACTCATCTAACCTTGACGGGAGAAGGACAGTGATTCTCCCCATAGTAACACGTATTAAGTGAGTTTTATAAGTGTTTTGTAAGTGTCGTGGTGGTGTAAGTGTGTTAGTGTGAGTGCTGAAGTGTTAGTGAAGTGCTGTACGGAGTTAGGAAGGGTTTGGATCGCTGGTTTTGAAGTTATAGCGAATTATAGTGTGTTTATTAGAATGACCTCGCTATTGTGACATTGTGATGGGTGTGTGTCTGTCTGTATGTGTGTATGTGTCACGTGATGTGTGTGTGAGGGAGAGAGTGAGTGAGAGTGTGAGAGTTGTCTTAATTGTTCAGATAATTAGCTTGTTTATATAACTACTACTACTACTACTACTACTACTACTACTACTTAAATATGCGCAGAGAGAGAGAGAGAGAGAGAGAGAGATAGTTATTATTATTATTATTGTTATTGTTGTTTACATAAATTTAGACACACACACACACAGACAGACAGACACACACACAGAGCCAGAGACTGCAGCAGATCAAACAGTGAAACAGAGAGACAGACAGACACACACACACACAGACAGACAGACAGACAGAGAGAGAGACAGACACAGAGACAGACAGACAGAGAGAGACAGACACACAGAGACAGACATGATGCCTTTCAACAAGTATAGAGCGACACTACACTCTGAATAACCCCACACACTAACACACTCTGAATAACCCACACACACACACACACACACACACACACACAGGCGCTCTTCCATAGACAAACGGCCCCTCCCACGCCTATTCCACCCCTCTTCCACAGCAAAGGTCCAGGATATACGGCGCGTCTCATTTATACTCAATTCTGTATAGATTTAATGGTGTTTGACGTTTGGGTTCAACATACAAGAAAGTTTAGATCTTGTTAAATCAGAAATCAAAACTTTTTCTCTATTGTCAAAAGCAATTAGTAAGTTATTGATGTTATTGTTGAGTTCTTAAGAGGCGGGCAGTGTGGTATTTGTAACCCAAGACAGTGTGTGTGTGGTGTGTGTGGGCTAATGGGTCAATCCTCAAGGTGTTCTTTCGTTCCTCATACGTGAAAAAAAAAAAAACCTGCGCTGTGTGTGTGTGTGGGCTAATGGGTCAATCCTCAAGGTGTTGTTGTCTTTCGTTCCTCATACGTGAAAAAAAAAAAACCTGCGCTGTGTGTGGTGTGGGCTAATGGGTGTCCTCAAGGTGGTGTTGTCTTTCGTTCCTCATACGTGAAAAAAAAAAAAACCTGCGTTGTGTGTGTGGTGTGGGCTAATGGGTGTTCTCAAAGTGGTGTCTTTCGTTCCTCATACGTGAAAAAACAACAACCCTGCGCTGTGTGTGTGGTGTGGGCTAATGGGTGTCTTCAAGGTGGTGTCTTTCGTTCCTCATACGTGAAAAAAACAACAACCCTGCGCTGTGTGTGTGGTGTGGGCTAATGGGTCAATCCTCAAGGTGTTGTCTTTCGTTCCTCATACGTGAAAAAAAAAACAACCCTGCGCTGTGTGTGTGGTGTGGGCTAATGGGTGTTCTCAAAGTGGTGTTGTCTTTCGTTCCTCATACGTGAAAAAACAACAACCCTGCGCTGTGTGTGTGGTGTGGGCTAATGGGTCAATCCTCAAGGTGTTGTCTTTCGTTCCTCATACGTGAAAAAAAAAAAAAACAACCCTGCGCTGTGTGTGTGGTGTGGGCTAATGGGTGTCTTCAAGGTGGTGTCTTTCGTTCCTCATACGTGAAAAAACAACAACCCTGCGCTGTTTACTGACCAGGGGACGTAGTGTGAGTAATCCTAATTTTACTAAACGCGTCATTACGATTGGTCTTCCTCCTCTAACAGTCTGACGCACCACATATATTAACTGGACTCAAATTTCCAAGCCGTGACTCAACCATACAGGAAGGTCGACAAGAGCTGCCTGAAATACTTAGATTTTTACATTAAAGGGAACATCAGTATTCTTGTCAAAAGCTACACATTTTAACACATTTTTTCTGCATGAATCTTAATTGCAGAACAGATCCGTCAGGTGTCAATGGACCACTTAGATATATATACTTAACGACCATAAGCTTCAAACACTAC
>NC_059280.1:1803737-1823737 GCF_017591435.1 Portunus trituberculatus | reverse complement strand
CACTTCCAAATAGTTTTAAGCACGTGTCATTGTATTTTCAGTATAGTCCGTGCGTTTATGAACTTTGACCTCTCCCTAACACCCCGCCCCGCCCTTCCCCCCCCAGGCCTTGACCTCCCAGACGGCGGCCACCTGACCCACGGTTTTTACACAGCCACCAAAAAGGTTTCGGCAACCTCCATTTTCTTCGAGTCGATGCCTTACAAGATCGACCCCGCCACGGAACTCATCGACTACAACAAGCTGGAGGAGACGGCCAGGCTATTTAAACCCAGGATGATCATTGCTGGTGAGGTTAATGATAGTTTGCCCTTAAAATGCTCTTAAAAACCCTTAAAACCTCTTAAAACCTCTTATAGCCTCTTAAAACCTCTTATAGCCTCTTAAAACCTCTTATAGCCTCTTAAAACCTCTTATAGCCCCTTAAAACCTCTTATAGCCTCTTGAAACCTCTTGAAACCTCTTGAAGCCTCTTAAAACCTCTTAAAACTTCTTAAAACCTCTTAAAACTTCTTAAAACCTCTTGAAACTTCTTAAAACCCTTCATGAATCCCTTAAAATCTTGCCAATCTCCTTAAAATACTCTTAGATCACAGAAAAGACTCCCAAATCCCTTAAAACACTCCCTGATCCCTTAAAACACTCACTGATGCCTTAGAACACTCCTAAATACTCTTAAAACCTCTTGAGACGTCTTGAAACCCTCCCAAATAGACTACAACAAGCTGGAGGAGACGGCCAGGCTATTTAAACCCAGGAGGATCATTGTGGGTGAGATTAGTGGTAGCATGCCCTTAAAATGCTCTTAAATACCCTTAAAACCCCTTAAAATGCCCCTAAATTTCCTTAAAACTCCTCAAAATGTTTCTAAATAACCTTAATACTCCTTAAATGTTCCTAAATACCCTTAAAATCCCTTTAAATGCTCCTAAATACCCTTAAAACCCTTTAAAATGATCCTAAATACCCTGAAACATTTAAAATGATCCTAATTATCCTTGAAACCTCTTTAAATGGTCCTAAATTTTCTTAAAACTCCTTGAAATGCTTCTAAATATCCTTAAAACCCCTTAACATGCTCCTAAATACCCTTGAAACCTCTTTGAATGGTGCTAAATTTCCTTAAAACCCTTTAAAATGCTCGTAAATGGCCTTGAAACCTCTTTGAATGATCCAAATTTTCCTCAAAACCCCTTAAAATGCTCTTAAATACCTTGAAACCCGTAAAATGCTTGTAAAAACCTTTGAAACCTCTTTGAATGGTCTCAAATTTCCTTAAAACCCCCTTAAAATGCTCCTGAATACCTTACAACCCTTAAAATGCTCCTAAATACCTTTGAAACCTTTAAATGATCCTAAATACTTTGAAACCCCTTAAAATACTCCTAGACACCCTTAAAACTCCTTAATACCCTCAAAAACACTTCAAAACCTCACAAAACACTTACGACACCCTTAAGACACTGTCACACCCTTAAAACACCACAAAAACACTCCTTCACACCACAAAACACCCCAAACACCCAAAACACCTCAAAACACCTCAAAACACTTAAACACACCAAACACACCCAAACACACCAAAACACACAAACACACCCAAACACTCAAAACACAAAACACACCCAAAACACCCAAAACACACAAAACACCCAAAACACTTCAAAACACCCAAAAACACCCCAAAACACCTCAAACACAAAAACACACCCAAAACACTCAAAACACCAAAACACCCAAAACACTGAAAACACCCAAAACACTCAAAACACCCAACCCAAAACACCCCAAAACACCCAAAACCCAAAACACCCAGAAAACACCCCTTTCACCCTCAAAACACCCCATACACCCCCAGAAACACCCCTTAAAACCCCTCCCCACAGGAGTGAGCTGCTACCCCCGACACCTGGACTACAAGCGTTTCCGAGAGATTTGTGACCAGAATGGCTCTCTCTTGTTGGCCGATATGTCGCATGTTAGTGGCCTGGTTGCCGCAGGGGTGACCTCCGACCCCTTCCAGTACTGCGATGTTGTCACCACCACCACCCACAAGACACTCAGGGGGCCTAGGAGTGGTGTCATATTCTACAGACGGGGTGAGGACACACTTCTGGGGTGTTTTGGGGGGGTTTTGATGTGTTTTTGGTGTGTTTTGGTGTGTTTTGAGGTGTTTTGGGGTGTTTTGGATGTTTTGGGGGTGTTTTGGGGTGTTTTTGGTGTGTGTTTTGGGTGTTTTGGTGGTTGTGGTGTTTTGGTGTGTTTATGGTGTTTTGTGTGTGTGTGTTTGGTGGTTGGTGTGTTTTGGTGGTTGTGGGTGTTTTGGGTGTTTTTGTGGTTTGGTGTTTTTGGGTGTTTGGGTGTGTTTTGGTATGTTTTGGGATGTTTGGAGAAAGTGTGTGTGTGTGTGTGTGTGTGTGTGTGTGTGTGTGTGTGTGTGTGTGTATATGTAGAGAGAGAGATCTAACCAACTGAATCTCTCTCTCAGTATCCCATCCTCTCCTCTCCTCACCTCTCACTCACCCACCCCACAGGTCAGAAGGGCACAGACAAGGCCGGCAATCCCATTTTCTATGACTATGAGGACAAGATTAACCAGGCAGTGTTTTGGGGGCCCACACAACCATCAAATCGCTGATGTGTTGAGACAGGCTGTGTTTTGGACTACCAGAAGCAGGTGTGGGGTGCTTTGGGGTGTATTTGGGGTGTTTTGGGTGTTTTGTGTTTTGGTGTTTTAGGGTGTTTTGAGGGTTTTTGTGGTTGTGGATGTTTTGAGTGGTTTTTGGGTGTTTTGGTGTTTTGGGTGTTATTTGGTGTTTTGGGTGTTTTGTGTGTTTTAGGGTGTTTGGAGAGTGTTTGTGTGTTTTAGGGTGTATGATGTATGTTGGTGTGAGAGAGTGCCCTTCCAGTTGATGTTGTCACCACCACCACCCACAAGACACTCAGGGGCCTAGGAGTGGTGTCATATTCTACAGACGGGGTGAGGACACACTTCTGGGGTGTTTTGGGGGGGTTTTGATGTGTTTTTGGTGTTTTGGGGGTTTTGGGGGTTTTTGGTGGTTGTGGGTGTTTTTTGGGTGTTTTTGGTGGTTGTGTGTGTTTTTTGGGTGGTTTTGGGATGTTTGGAGAGAGTTTGTGTGTGTGTGTGTGTGTATGTATGTATGTATGTATGTATGTATGTATGTATGTATGTATGTAAGAGAGAGAGAGAGAGAGCCCTTCCAGTACTGCGATGTTGTCACCACCACCACCCACAAGACACTCAGAGGGCCTAGGAGTGGTGTCATATTCTACAGACGGGGTGAGGACACACTTCTGGGGTGTTTTGGGGGGGTTTTGATATGTTTTTGGTGTGTTTTTGGTGTGTTTTGGGGTGTTTTGGATGTTTTGGGGGTGTTTTGGGGTGTTTTTGGTGGTTGTGGGTGTTTTAGGGTGTTTGGGTGTTTTGGTGGTTGGTGTGTTTTGGGGTGTTTTGGGGTGTTTGGGTGGTTGTGGGGTGTTTTGGGGTGTTTTGGTGTGTTTTGGATGGTTTTTGGTGTTTTTGGAGTGGTTTTGGGATGTTTGGAGAAAGTTTGTGTGTCTGTGTGTGTGTGTGTGTGTGTGTGTGTCTGTGTGTGTGTGTGTGTGTGTGTGTCTATGTAAGAGAGAGAGAGAGAGAGTAAAGAAAATATTATCTAACGAAACTCAATCTCTCTCTCTCTCTCTTTCCCATCCCATCCCTCTCCTCTCTCTCTCCCTCTCCCTCTCCCTCTCCCTCTCCCCACAGGTCAGAAGGGCACAGACAAGGCCGGCAATCCCATTTTCTATGACTATGAGGACAAGATTAACCAGGCAGTGTTCCCCGGGCTACAGGGCGGCCCACACAACCATCAAATCGCTGCCATCGCTGTGGCCATGAGACAGGCTGCCCTCCCTGCCTTTGTGGACTACCAGAAGCAGGTGTGGGGTGCTTTGGGGGTGTATAGGAGAGTATGGGGTGTGTTTTGGGGTGTTTTAGGGTGTTTTAGGGTGTTTTGGGTGTTTTTGGTGGTTTATGGGTTTTTTTGAGTGTTTTGGGGTGTTTTGGTGGTTTTGTGTGTTTTTGAGTGTTTGTGTGTTTTAGGGGTGTGTTTTAGAGTGTTTTGAGTGTTTTGTGTGTTTTGAGTGTTTTGTGTTTTGGTGTGTTTTAGGGTTTTTGTGGTGTTTTGAGGTGCGATGCGATGTTTTTAGGGTGTTCTGTGAGCGTAGGAAGTGTTTTTGGGGTGTTTTGGGGTCAGTTTGTGGTTGTAGAGGTGTTGTGAGTGTGTTTTTGGGGGTGTAGGGGTGTTTTTGGGGGTGTATGGTGTGTTTAGTGGAGTTTAAGGGTGTTTTCTGGGGTGTGTTGTCATCATTGCTGTGGCCATGAGACAGACTGCCCTCCCTGCCTTTGTGGACTACCAGAAGCAGGTGTGGGGTGCTTTGGGGGTGTATAGGAGAGTATGGGGTGTGTTTTGGGGTGTTTTGGGGGTTTCTGGGTGTTTTTTGGGTGTTTTTTAGTGTTTTTTGGTGTTTTGGAGTGTTTTTGTGGTTTTGGGGTATTTTTGGGTGGTTTGGGGTATTTTGGGTGTTTTTTGGGGTGTGTTTGGGTGTTTTTGGTAGTTTTGTGTTTTGGGGTGTTTTTGGGGGTTTTTAGGTGGGTTGGGGAGATGATAGGGTATTTTGGTGTGTTTTGAGTTTTTTTTTTGGGTGTTTTGAGTGGTTTTGGGTGTGTTTTGGGGTGTTTTGGGTGTATTTTGGTGTTTTAGGGTGTTTTGATGGGTTTTGGGGGTGTTGGTGTGTTTTAGGGTTTTTATGTGTTTTGGTGTGTTTTAGGGTGTTTTTATGTGTTTTTGGGAGTGTTTTGAGGTGTGTTTTGCCATGTTTTTGGGGGTGTGGGGGTGTTTTTAGTGTGTTTTGGTGTGTTTTGAATGTTTTCGTGTGTTTTTTGGAATGTTTTTGATGTTTGGGTGTGTTTTAGAGTGTTTTGAGTGTTTTAGGGCATTTTGGTGTGTTTTGAGTGTTTTAGGGTGTTTTGAATGTTTATGGGTGTTTTGGGGGTGCGTTTTAGGGTATTTTGATGTGTTTTGGGTGTTTTTGGGGTGTTTTGGGTGTTTTAGGTGTTTTTTTGAGTATTTTGCTGTTCATTTCATTTCAAATACCTTCTCTCCAACCACCACCACCACCACCACTAACACCCCTTTCCTTCCCTCCCCCCCCCTAGGTAATCCTGAACGCCCAGGCCCTGGCAGCTGGTCTGGTGGCAGCTGGGTACAAGGTGGTGACAGGTGGTACTGACAATCACCTGGTGTGGCTTGACCTGCGACCCAGCGGCCTGTCAGGGGGCAAGGCTGAGAAGGTCTTGGAGGAGGTCGCCATCTCTGTCAATAAGAATACTGGTAAAGGGGTGGCGTTTTGAGGTGTTTAGGGGTGTGTTTGGGGAGGTTAAGTTAGATTTGGGTGTTTTAGGGTGTTTTGGGTGTTTTTTAGGGGTGTTTTGGGTGTTTTGGGGTTGTTTTGAGGTGGTTTAGGGTGTTTTGAGGTATTTTGGGGGTGTATTGGGGTGTTTTAGGGTGTTTTGGGTGTTTTGAGGTGTGTTGGGGTTGGGGGTGTTTTGGGGAGGTTAGGTTAGATTTGGGTGTTTTGGGAGTATTTTGAGGTTGTTTCTGTGTGTTTTTGAGGTGTTTTGGGGTGTTTTGGGGAGGTTAAGTTAGATTTGGGTGTTGTGAGGTGTTTTGGGTGTTTTGGGGTGTTTTGGGGTGTTTTGGGATGTTTTGGGGAGGTTAAGTTAGATTTGGGTGTTTTGAGGTATTTTGGGGGTGTATTGGTGTTTTTAGGGGTGTTTTGAGGTGTTAATGGGTGTTTTGGGGGAGGTTAAGTTAGATTTGGGTGTTTTGAGCTGTTTTGAGATAGTTTGGAAGTGTTTATGGGTGTTTTGGGGGTGTATTGGGGTGTTTTAGGATGTTTTGGGTGTTTTAGGGTATTTTTGTATAGGGTAATTTGCATGATATTTTTGGTTAATTTTGGGGTTTTTAGGGAAAATTTAGGGTTATTTGGAGTTTTAAAGGAATATTTTAGGGTAATATTGCATTATTTTGGGGTTATTTTGATGAGGAAAGGTCTCTCTCTCTCTCTCTCTCTCTCTCTCTCTCTCTCTCACACCCCCCCAGTACCAGGTGACAAGTCTGCTCTGAACCCCAGTGGCCTTCGCATTGGGACCCCAGCCCTCACCACACGGGGGATGAAGGAGGGGGATATGAAGACAATTGTTGCCTTCATGGACCAGGGTAAGAGGAGGAGGAGGAGGAGGAAGAGGAAGAGGAAGAGGAGGAGGAGGAGGAAAAAAGAAAAAAAAATGATTAGGAGGATGAGGAAAAAATGGAGAGGTAGAGAAGGACAAGGAAAATATGAGAAAAAAGGAAGAGGAGGAGGAGGAGGAGGAGGAGGATAAGTTTAGGGGTGTTTTGGGGTGAGTTTAAGGATGTTTTGGCATGTTTAGGGTAATTTTTGGGGTGTTTTGGGTGTTTTGTGAAGGAGGAGGAGGAGGAATAGAAGGAGGAGGAGGAGGAGGAGGAGGAATAGAAGGAAGAGGAGGAGGAGGAGGGTACGTTTAGGGGTGTTTAAGGATGTTTTGGCATATTTAAGGTAATTTTAGGCTTTTTGTGAAGGAGGAGGAGGAGGAGGAGGAAGAATAGAAGGAAGAGGAGGAGGAGGAGGAAAAAATTCATAGTTTCTGGAGGAGGAGGAGGAGGAAAGGAAGGAGAAATAGGAGGAGGAGGAGGAGGAGGAGAAAGGAAGACAAAAGGAGAAGAGGAAGAAGGAAGTAGAATAAAGAGAGGAGGAGGAGGAGGAGGAGGAGGAAGAGGAAGAAAAATAAAACTAATTCTCTCTCTCTCTCTCTCAGCCTTCCAGATTGCCAAGAGTGTGCAGGCCAAGAGTGGACCAAAACTCGTTGACTTCAAGAGAGTTTTGGCCACTGACGAATTTCAGGGCCAGATTATGGACCTTAAGGGCAAGATAGAGGCTTATGCGGCCCAGTACCCTCTACCTGGACGCCCTGACCTTTAATTCTGACCCCCTGTGACCTTCCCTGACCTCTGTGTGGCCTTAAAAGTGTGTCTGTGTTTTTGGGGAGTTTCAAATAAATTTTTCGTATATTTTGGTGTGTTTTTGAAGTTCCTCAGGGATTTTTGGGGGTTTTTAGGGTAATGTGGGACAGTACCTTCTTCCTGGATGCCCTGACCTTTAAATCTGACCCCCTGTGACCTTCCCTGACCCTTATGTGACCTTAAAATGTGTCTGTGTGTGTTTGGAGGTGTTTAAAACTATTGGTGTGTTTTTGGGGTGTTTTTGAGGTTCCTTGGCCACATTTTGGGTTTTTTTGTTTTTTTGAGGTTAAAATTGTTTAAAAAGGATTGAAATTAGAGAAATGTTGAAGGAATTAATTTATTTTATGTGTGAGTATGTTTCTTAGAGAGAGAGAGAGAGAGAGAGAGAGGGAGGAGGAATATGGTAACACTAGAATAATTTGTAACAGGTCTCTCTCTCTCTTTCTCAAATAATTTATCTTCGTAAGCTTTCTCTCTCTCTCTCTCTCTCTCAAATAATTAATCTTAGCAAACTCTCTCTCTCTCTCTCTCTCTCTCTCTCTCTCTCTCAAATCTCTCTCTCTCTCTCTCTCTCTCTCTCTCTCTCTCTCTCTCTCTCTCTCTTTATCTCTCTCTCTTTATCATAAAAAGAGGAATGGGCAGATTTTTATCATTTTTTTCTCTCTTCCTTCCTTCATCTGAACTTGCTACCTCCTCTTTGATCTTCCTCCTCTTCTTCCTCCTCCTCCTCCCCTCCTCCTCCTCCTTCTTCTCCTCCTCCTCTGATATCTTCTCTTTTTTTATTTTCTTCTTCTTCTTCTTCTTTTTCTTCTCTTCCTCCTCTTCTTCTTCTTCTTCTTCTTCTGTTATTTTTTCTTGTTTTATTATAAGTGTCCTTTGCTCCTTCTCCTCCTCCTCCTCCTCTTCTTCCTTCTCCTCTTCCTCTTCTGACTGTTTCTCCTTCTTTATTCTAATTCTGCTTATATTTCCCTCCTCCTCCTCCTCTTCCTCCTCTTCTTCTCTCTTCCTCTTCCTCTTCTTCTTCTTCTTCTCTGTAAGCAAGCTGTCGTTCATTATCTCACTCTCTCTCTTCTTCTTTCTCTTCCTCTTCCTCCTCCTCCTCCTCCTCCTCCTCTTCTTCCTCCTCCTCTCGTTTTCTTTTCTTGCCTTTTTTCTTCTTCTTCCTCTCCTCCTCCTCCTCCTCCTCTTCCTCTTCCTCTTCCTTCTTCTTCCTCTTCCCCTCTTCCGCCTCGTTGCTGCTTATACCACTGTCATCTTCAAATACCGTCCTCTTGTTAACCGCGACTCCCGTTTTCTTCCCTTCCTCCTCCGTTTTCTGTTGCTCTCTCGCCACCAGTTCCGCGACACTGCAAAATTGTGGTAGTTATAGTAGTGGTGGTGGTGGTGGTAGTGAAATATACACAAAAAACACCCTAAAACACACCAAAATACCACAAAACACCCTAAACACACCAAAACACCACAAAACCACCCTGAACACCCAAAACACACCACAAAACACCCTAAAAACACACTCAAAACACCCCAAAACACTCGAAACACCCCAAAACACCCCCAAACACCACAAAACCACGCAAAACACACCAAAACACCCCAAAACACCACAAAACCATGCAAAACACACCAAAACACCACAAAACCACCCCAAACACATGAACCACACCAAAACACCCCAAATAACACCATAAAAAACACCAAAAAACTCCTAAAAACACCCCAAAACCCCAGAAAAACACCCCAAAACACCCCATACACTCACCAATCATCATGCAGGGCAGCTCTGATATAAGGCATGTGGTAATTTGTGAAGCTGGTGAAGATGACAGAGAGGGTCAGCGTGTCCCCCTCCCTGGCCAGCGTCCCCCCCCAGTCGTCCTTGGGCTGACTGGGGGGGCGGCCCACTGACACATTGTAGAGGCCGTGAGCGAGGCAGCCCAGGTGGTGAGGAGCCTTCTTGTGGACTACAGCTGTGAGAGAGAGAGAGGAGAGTTAGGTTTGGGTACTTTTTTGTCTGTTTGTCTCTCTCTCTCTCTTAAACACACACACACACACACACAGATGGTGCCACAACTAAAGGACCTCACACATGAAGAACGACTGAAGGAAATGGGACTAAAGGACCTCACACATGAACGACTGAAGGAAATGGGACTAAAGGACCTCACACATGAAGAAGGACTGAAGGAAATGGGACTGGCAACCTTACAGGGCAGAAGAGAACGAGGGGACCTAATAACAATGTACAAGATAGTCAATGGCACTGAAAAGATAGACGAGGAAGACCTGGCGCTGGGGACACAACAACATGGAAGGACAAGAGGACATGGAAGGAAGACCAGGAGGAGGCAGTGGGTCAAGGATATTGCAACACACACACACACACACACACACACACTGTACCTTTGAGCACATCGCCGGGCTGTGGGCAGAAGACGTAAAATTTTGCAGTAACTCTGATGTGAATGAAAGGGTTTGTGTCGAAGAGCCAACCTTGCGATGACACCACACGCACCTTGTCATAAGCGACCACCGTGCCCCCCAGCCTGCAGGGAGGGAGAGGGGGGTGGTGAGAGAGAGAGAGAGAGAGTGGGGGTTGTGTGAGAGTGAGAGAGGAGATGTGAGTGGGGAAAATAGATTAAGTTCGATAAAAATGAAGAAATATTAAAATCCAGAGAGAGAGAGAGAGAGAGAGAGAGAGAGAGAGAGAGAGAGAGAGAGAGAGAGAGGTAAAATTAACTTATCCTAACCTTGTCATAATAATAATAATAATAATAATAATAATAAGAATAAGAATAAGAAGAAGAAGAAGGAAGAAGGAGGAGGAGGAGGAGGAGGAGGAGAAGAAGAAAAGAAGAAGAAGAAGAAGAAGAAGAAGAAGAAGAAGAAGAAGAAGAAGAAGAAGACCCATCAACTAAAAACAATAAAACAAATACTTACTCCTTACAATGCCTTCGTGCTAAGTGAGAGAGCTCCGCCTTGACTCCTTCCAGCTGTTTTTCCGTATATTTAGGGTGAATGAGGAGTGTTATTACCTTCTCCTTCTCCTTCAGACACGCCCCCACCTCTGACACCTTCTTCTGCACCTCCACCAGTGTGTTCCCCCCCGCCATTGTGGAGATATTTGCGTTTCTTTAAATCTTTCCACTTTCAGATGTTTTTCCACGTGTTTTGGTGGTGGTGTTGGTGGTTTCGGTTCTCTATGGATAATTTCGGTTTTATTTATTTTTTTTTTTTTTTTTTGTTCTTGTGTGTTTGTTTTGTTTTATGTTTATTTTGTTTGTTTTTGTGGTTTGTTTGATTTTGGATTTAGTTTTTTTTTTGGGTCCATTTCGGCTTTTTTTTTATTTATTTTTTTTTTTATTTATTTGAAATGTATTTATCTATTATTTTGTATGTACTCTTTATCATATATTTTTATTTCCATTTATAAATATTTTAATCTGTGCATCTCTATACATCAACTTCGGCCACTATACATCTTTATTTCCTAACCTATTCATTTATCTACCATTATAAATATACTATATAATTTTACAAATTTATTAATTATTAACTTTATTCCTTTATTTCCTTCCATTGAACTAGAAATTATTGAAGACCATCTCGACATTTTGGCCATAAGAAAACTAATTTTATCTATAATTATAAATACATCAGTTAATTTTTCATATAAATAAATAAAATAATTCTGCATATTTATTTATTATCAAATTTATTCTCAACTTTGTTAATTTTAATAAAACTATAAATTTATTAAAACATGTTGACATTTTGGCCAGACATAAACAAACCCACATGTTGAAGCTTAAAGTCACGGAAAGACCCCAAACATTTATACTTTTTACGTGACCTGACCTCGTGGCGCCTTGCTGACCTGACCTGTGGTACTGAGAGGGAAGCAGGAAGACATATTGACCAATTTAGCACCAGAAGGACGAGTAAAAACAACATGGCGACCCAGAAAACAGGGAAAAGAACCGTGAAAATTTTGGTGAAGGAATTTAAGGCGGATCGAGTGAAGAACGCTAATGTTATTTTGGACATTATGGAGAGACTGGAGGTGAGAGGGAGAGAGTGAGTGGTGGGAGTGACTGGCTGACTGAGTGACTGGAAATAATATAAGAAATTGGGCACAGTCGCAGAGAAACCATCCCGTGCGTTTGCCTTGATTCCTGGAAATAATATAAGAAATTGGGCACAGTCGCAGAGAAACCATCCCGTGCGTTTGCCTTGATTCCTAAAAATAATATAAGAAATTGGGCACAGTCGCAGAGAAACCATCCCTTGATTCCCGTCTCCCCCTTCGTAGGTCCCCCAGCCACCATTTGATTGATTGATTGTAAAAGTGTATGCAACAATCAGGTAAATTTGCAGTTTGAGCCTATACACCCTATCTAAAATTTCTTATTCCCTAGGTCTAAGAGGCTTGGGGACCTCCTGGGAAAGCGGGAATTTTTGGGTACAATTACAGAACAGGACCTCCCCGTTTTCCTCCATCCCACCCCGACTCCCTGTCCCAGTAAGCTTGGAGGAGGACTGTGGGGAACATAAACCTACATATTCTTGGCACCCTCCCCCCTCTAGGACACTACCCTAACCCTAACCTCAACTTTTGGGCCGCCGTGGTACAGTGGAACCATGCGTGCTTTGGGATCCTAGAGGTCTCCAAGCGCACGGGTTCGAATCCTATCCACGGTCTGAGTGTAGGTTGGGCTTTCTCACTGGGGCAACGGTTTCCTAGTGGGTGGGCTTTAAGATAGGAGCCCACATCGTATAAAAAAAAAAGAAAAAAAGATAAAGCTCTTCGTTTTAAGTTAGGTTTTTTTGTGTGGATGAAACAAATTTTTCCTGGTAGATTGTGGCTTGTTTTTAATTGATTTACCAGACGTTTGATGCAAAATATATGTTTCGGGGCTGTAAAAAAAATTAATTGGTTGATTTGCGCCCAAAACAAGTGGTATTAGGATGAAAAGCAAGCGGAAATCTATCAGAAAATATTTGTTTCACTCAGAAAGAACAAGATGGTGAAACTGTGGAGGTTTGCCGTAGTGTTTCCTAGCCAGGTGGGAGACTCCGCCCCCTGCACCCCCCTCCCCCAATCTAGGGCACTATCATTAACCTAACCTAACGTATCCTAACCGGGGGAACACCACACATTCCTGGGACAAATTGCAGTGTTATTGTTAATTTGCGGACTTACTGAAAATGTTGTGAATGATAAGAACAACAAATCATCTCTCTCTCTCTCTCTCTCTCTCTCTCTCTCTCTCTCTCTCTCTCTCTCTCTCTCTCTCTCTCTCTCTCTCTCTCTCTCTCTCTCTCTCGTGACTTCATATATGTGACGACAAATCAGCTGGGTGGAAGAACTGCAAAGTGAGGTTCCGGGAATTGAAGTGAGTGTGTGGGATGGTTTCTCAGGGATAGTGCCAGAAATTGGATTATAACACACACACACACACACGCATTTTTTTTATTATTATTTTTGATAGAGGAGGAGGAGGAGGAGGAATAAAAGGAAAGGAAGAGGAGAGGAGAAGGAAGAAGAAGAAAAAAAAAATAGAAAATGGAAAAGGAGAAGCCAGGAAAAACAAAGACTACTACTACTACTACTACTACTACTACTACTACTACTACTACTACTACTACTACTACTACTCCCCCCCCCCCACAGAGTAACGACCCAGGACAACCATATCAGCAGTAACCGGCCTCCACCATATATTTAGTTACCTGCTGACTGAGAGAGCGATTGAGAGGACCATAAAGGCTGAAGGTAACTACTCCTACTACTGCTACTACTGCTACTACTACTACTGCTACTACTACTACTACTACTACTACTACTACTGCTACTACTGCTACTACTACTTTCAGGGGCAGACAATGCAAGGAACAGGCTGAACAGATGGTACAAGGAGATGTTTGAAGATACACTAAAGAATCTTCTTCAACTTCTGAGTCACCAAGGTTAGTAGAGAGAGAGAGAGAGAGAGAGAGAGAGAGAGAGAGAGAGAGAGAGAGAAAGGGGAAGGAAAGTGAGTTATATTTATTTTTATTTATCTCTCTCTCTCTCTCTCTCTCTCTCTCCCCATAGAGAGGGCAGTACAAGAACTGACCTTTTCCTCTCTGATCAAGTTACTGCAGTGTGAAGGTCGCCACCCCCTCAAGAAGACCTCTGGCTATGGATTCCCCTTCAAGAGACTCAAGGTAAAGGTGTAGGGCTGATGGCTGACCTTACTGGTTGACCTTACTGGCTGACCTTACTGGTTGACCTTACTGGTTGACCTTACTGTGACCTTGTGATCTCTTTTGAGCTGGTTTTGATGTTTTGATGTGTCTTGATGTTTTTTTTTTTGACCTTGTGACCTTAAATGACCTTACTGTAAGCTTCTATGACCTTGTGTTGACCTTGTGACCTTAGTCTGACCTATTTTGATGTTATTTTGACCTTGTGACCTTGTACGACCTTAGTGTGACCTTCTTTTGGCCTCAGTGCAATCTTGTGACCTTATGTAATTTTTTTTCCCTTAGTGTGACCTAATGTGACCTTGCTTTGACCTTTTGACCTTGGTTTGACCTTTTTACATCATTATTGAGGATATTTAAGCTGTTTGACCTAATCTTGACCAAACTTAATTCTCTCTCTCTCTCTCTCTCTCTCTCTCTCTCTCTCTCTCTCTCTCTCTCTCTCTCTCTCTCTCTCTCTCTCTCCCCAGGCAATAATAGCAGAGGTGGTGTCGGAGAGCAGGGATGGACGCCATCTTGTTGCTCTTCTTCATGAATACCTTCAGTGTCAAGATTTCATGTTCTACACACTGCTGGTAAGAAGGAGGAGGAGGAGGAGGAGGAAGAGGAGGAGGAGGAGGAGGAGGAGTCAAGTAACAGAAGGAGGAAGATGAATTAGGTTAAGAAGAAAAGGAAGAGGAAGAGGAGGAGAAGGAGGAAGAGGAGGAGGAGGAGGAAGAGGAAGAGGAAGAGGAGGAGGAGGAGGAAGATGAGGAGGTTAAGTTGTTGTTTTTGTTGTTATTTTTATTGTTATTATTATTATTATTATTATTATTATTATTATTATTATTATTATTATTATTATTATTATTCTAAGCATTGTTACTAATCTCTCTTTTTCTCTCTCTCTCTTTTTTTACACACACACACACACACACACACACACACACAGGCAGTAGCTGATATAGTCAAAACACACACACAGACACACACACAGACAGACACACAGACAGACACACACACATACATGAACAATCTAATTTCGATAGTGGAGAAACTGAATGTGCCTCCCCCAGGATCTCGGCCCCCCATGGCACACCCTCACCTCTTCCTACACCCCCGCAGGAAGGTAAGACTAGTAGTAGTAATAGTAGTAGTAGTAGTAGTAGTAGTAGTAGTAGTAGTTTGATTATAGAGGAGGAGGAGGAGGAGGAGGAGGAGGAGAAACAACAACAACAACAACAAAACTAATATATTTTCTTCTTCACCCCTCGAATAAACAGACAAACAACAACAACAACAACAGCAGCAACCACCATCACCACCACCATCACCACCACCAGCACCACCAGCCTTCCATATGCCATACCCAGACGCTCGCCACGCACTCAATCTGATCTGGTCGGCCATTTTGAAGTCCCCTTTGACCCCTGACCTTTACCGCAGGGTCCTGGTGGCCTTACCTGACCTTGCTATGCCACATTTAGATAAGCCACTCGCTCTAACTGGGTTTTTTATGGAGTCTTACAATATGGGTGAGTTTGTCCTCGAATTCTCCCGTTTTCTGTGTGTTTTTTAAGTATTTATTATTTTTGTGGTTTTTGTTGAGTTTGCCTTGAAATTCTTGCGTTTTCTTATTTAATATATTTTTTTTGTGGAAGTTATTGGTGTTTTTCAAGGGTGTAGTGGAAGTTATTGGTGTTTTTCAAGGGTGTAGTGGAAGTTATTGGTGTTTTTCAAGGGTGTAGTGGAAGTTATTGGTGTTTTTCAAGGGTGTAGTGGAAGTTATTGGTGTTTTCAAGGGTGTAGTGGAAGTTATTGGTGTTTTCAAGGGTGTAGTGGAAGTTATTGGTGTTTTCAAGGGTGTAGTGGAAGTTATTGGTGTTTTCAAGGGTGTAGTGGAAGTTATTGGTGTTTTCAAGGGTGTAGTGGAAGTTATTGGTGTTTTCAAGGGTGTAGTGGAAGTTATTGGTGTTTTCAAGGGTGTAGTGGAAGTTATTGGTGTTTTCAAGGGTGTAGTGGAAGTTATTGGTGTTTTCAAGGGTGTAGTGGAAGTTATTGGTGTTTTCAAGGGTGTAGTGGAAGTTATTGGTGTTTTCAAGGGTGTAGTGGAAGTTATTGGTGTTTTCAAGGGTGTAGTGGAAGTTATTGGTGTTTTCAAGGGTGTAGTGGAAGTTATTGGTGTTTTCAAGGGTGTAGTGGAAGTTATTGGTGTTTTCAAGGGTGTAGTGGAAGTTATTGGTGTTTTCAAGGGTGTAGTGGAAGTTATTGGTGTTTTCAAGGGTGTAGTGGAAGTTATTGGTGTTTTCAAGGGTGTAGTGGAAGTTATTGGTGTTTTCAAGGGTGTAGTGGAAGTTATTGGTGTTTTCAAGGGTGTAGTGGAAGTTATTGGTGTTTTCAAGGGTGTAGTGGAAGTTATTGGTGTTTTCAAGGGTGTAGTGGAAGTTATTGGTGTTTTCAAGGGTGTAGTGGAAGTTATTGGTGTTTTCAAGGGTGTAGTGGAAGTTATTGGTGTTTTCAAGGGTGTAGTGGAAGTTATTGGTGTTTTCAAGGGTGTAGTGGAAGTTATTGGTGTTTTCAAGGGTGTAGTGGAAGTTATTGGTGTTTTCAAGGGTGTAGTGGAAGTTATTGGTGTTTTCAAGGGTGTAGTGGAAGTTATTGGTGTTTTCAAGGGTGTAGTGGAAGTTATTGGTGTTTTCAAGGGTGTAGTGGAAGTTATTGGTGTTTTCAAGGGTGTAGTGGAAGTTATTGGTGTTTTCAAGGGTGTAGTGGAAGTTATTGGTGTTTTCAAGGGTGTAGTGGAAGTTATTGGTGTTTTCAAGGGTGTAGTGGAAGTTATTGGTGTTTTCAAGGGTGTAGTGGAAGTTATTGGTGTTTTCAAGGGTGTAGTGGAAGTTATTGGTGTTTTCAAGGGTGTAGTGGAAGTTATTGGTGTTTTCAAGGGTGTAGTGGAAGTTATTGGTGTTTTCAAGGGTGTAGTGGAAGTTATTGGTGTTTTCAAGGGTGTAGTGGAAGTTATTGGTGTTTTCAAGGGTGTAGTGGAAGTTATTGGTGTTTTCAAGGGTGTAGTGGAAGTTATTGGTGTTTTCAAGGGTGTAGTGGAAGTTATTGGTGTTTTCAAGGGTGTAGTGGAAGTTATTGGTGTTTTCAAGGGTGTAGTGGAAGTTATTGGTGTTTTCAAGGGTGTAGTGGAAGTTATTGGTGTTTTCAAGGGTGTAGTGGAAGTTATTGGTGTTTTCAAGGGTGTAGTGGAAGTTATTGGTGTTTTCAAGGGTGTAGTGGAAGTTATTGGTGTTTTTCAAGGGTGTAGTGGAAGTTATTGGTGTTTTTCAAGGGTGTAGTGGAAGTTATTGGTGTTTTTCAAGGGTGTAGTGGAAGTTATTGGTGTTTTTAAGAGTAATTTTCAAGGTTGCACTTACTATAAGTTAAGGAGACGAAATAATAACTCTCTCTCTCTCTCTCTCTCTCTCTCTCTCTCTCTCTCTCTCTCTCTCTCTCTCTCTCTCTCTCTCTCAGGTGGCGCGATCAGCCTCCTCGCTCTACAAGGAGTCTTCATTTTAATCAACAAACACAATCTGTAAGTATTATTATTGAAAAAAAGACGTATTTATTTATTTATTTATTTATTTATTTATTTATTTACATTTGGAAAGTTTTTAATTTGATTTTTGTTTTATTCATCAATTATTTTCATTATTTTTTTCATTTGTTACATATTATTATTATTATTATTATTATTATTATTATTATTATTTTATCGTGTTTTAGCATTATTTTCTTGTGTTTGTCATTACTTCAGCATTTTTCAGCATCATTTCAGCATTTTTCAGCATTATTTCACCATTTTCAGCATTATTTTGGCATTTTTCAGCATTATTTTGGCATTTTTCAGCATTATTTCACCATTTTCAGCATTATTTTGGCATTTTTCCAGCATTATTTCAGCATTATTGAGCATTTTTCAGCATTTTTAGCATCATTTCCGCTATTTCAACATATTTCAGCATTATTTCAGCATTTTAGCATCATTTCAGCATTATTTCAACATTTTTCAGCATTTTAGCATCATTTCATCATTATTTCACCATTATTTCAGCATTGTCAGCATTTCTTGGTCACAGCATCAGCATTTTGCAGCATTACGTTGTGTTTAGGGGCATTTTGTTGTGGTTTGCAGTGACTACCCAGATTAATCAGCATTTATTAGCATTTTGACCATTTCTAACATCGATCAGCATCATTTCTCAGCATTTTTAGCATTTTTAGCATTATTTCAGCATTTTTGAGCATTTTGACCATTTCTAACATCGATCTGCATCATTTAACACAATTTCTCAGCATTTTTAACATCATTTCAGCATTATTTCAACATTTTTCAGCATTTTTAGCATCATTTCAGCATTTTTGAGCATTTTGACCATTTCTAACATCGATCTGCATCATTTAACACAATTTCTCAGCATTTTAACATCATTTCAGCATTATTTCAACATTTTTCAGCATTGTCAGCATTTCTTGGTCACAGCATCAGCATTTTGCAGCATTACATTGTGTTTAGGGGCATTTTGTTGTGTGTTGCAGTGACTATCCAGAATTCTACAGGAAGTTGTACGCATTATTGGAACCGACAGTCTTCCACGTCAAGTACCGGGCGAGGTTCTTCATGCTGTGCGATCTCTTCCTCTCCTCCACGTAAGAGAGAGAGAGAGAGAGAGAGAGGGCGGGTGGAGGTTGAGAGGTTTTGATTTGATTATTTATTGACAGAAAATTTAATGCATTCTCGAAAACTATTTGGTAATTGGACTAAGCTTGTTTAAAAGGAAGAGAGAGAGAGAGAGAGAGATGGGTTCATGGGTTGAGAGAGAGAGAGAGAGAGAGAGAGAGTGTGTGTGGTGAAGGGATGTGGGGGGGTTAGTGAGAGAGAGAGAGAGAGAGAGAGAGAGAGAGAGAATTATTTACGCATTTAAGCTTATTATTATTATTATTATTATTATTATTATTATTATTATTATTATTATTATTATTATCATTATTATTCATGTCCTCCTCCTCCTCCTCCTCCTCCTCCTCCTCCTCCTCCTCCTCCTCCTCCTCCTCCTCCTCCTTTCTTCTTTTCACTACTACAACCACAACCACCACCACCACTATCACCCTTCCTCCTCCTCCTCCTCCTCCTCCTCCTCCTCCTCCTCCTCCTCCTCCTCCTCCTCCTCCTCCTCCTCCTCCACAGCCACCTGCCGGAGTACATCGCGGCGTCCTTCGTGAAGCGTCTGGCACGGCTGTCCCTCCAAGCGCCCTCCTCCTGCCTGTTTCTCGTCACCAAGTTTATCTGTAACCTTTTGGTGCGCTTTCCGGGCCTGGAGAAACTTGTCCACAACACCGCCGTTACTGGTGAGTGAGGAGGAGGAGGAGGAGGAGGAGGTGGAGGAGGAGGAAGATTAGGGTAGTTTTATAAGGGTTGAAATGAATTAGAGTCAATTTTTAAGTATTGACATGACACCCAAACACGCAAAACACTCCAAAAACACCCTAAAACACCCCAAAATATCTTTAAACGCATCAAAACACCCCAAATCACTTCAAAACACACCAAAACACACTTCAAATCACTTCAAAACACTTAAAACACTCCAAAATACCCCAAAACATCCCAAAACACCCCAAAACCTCTAAAACACCCATTAAACACTTAAAAACACCCCAAAACACACTCAAATCACTTCAAAACACCTCAAAACACTTAAAACACTCCAAAATACCCCAAAACATCCCAAAACACCCCCAAAACCTCTAAAACACCCATAAACACCCCAAAAACACCTCAAAACACCCCTAAAACACCTCAAAACACCTCAAAACACCCCAAAACCACCGTAAAACCCCAAAAACCCAAAAACACCCCTTAAACCCCCAAACCACGCCTATAGGTCACCAAAACGACCCATTTGTACCGACGGAGGCCAACCCAGCCCTCACGAAGGCGGGAGAGAGCAGCCTGTGGGAGGTGGCGACCCTGCACTCCCACGCCCTGCCTGTCGTTTCCCGCGCCGCCCACTTCACCAAGAGACACGCGCTACCCCAGAAGGAAGCCGATCTGGGGGAGCTGGTGGAGCAGGGGTATGAGGAGGTAGGTGGAGGGTTGCAGGGGTGGAGGATGGGGGGAGGGGTGTAAGAGAGAGAGAGAGAGAGAGAGAGAGAGAGAGAGGGGGGGGTTGAAATGTTTGTTTGTCTTAGTGTGTGTGTGTGTGTGAGAGAGAGAGAGAGAGAGAGAGAGAGAGAGAGAGAGAGAGAGAGAGAGAGAGAGAGAGAGAGAGAGAGAGAGAGAGGATAATAAAAATACTAATATTTCATAATCTTTTAATAATAATAATAATAATAATAATTTTAATACATACAGACATACAATCTCTCTCTCTCTCTCTCTCTCTCTCAATAATAATAATAATCTCTCTCTCTCTCTCTCTCTCTCTCTCTCTCTCTCTCTCTCTCTCTCTCTCTCTCTTTCCGGCAGTTATTTGAAAGGTCACGAAAGGTCACAGTGAAGGAAGGCATCGCAACGACCTTTGTAAGACCGAAGGGGCTCTTTCTCTACCCCGAAGGCATAATGGCGGACACATGGAGCATATAACCTCCCCCTATGACTGCCCAGGGGTCACTGAAGGTCGTGGTGGT
>NC_059280.1:1776237-1798737 GCF_017591435.1 Portunus trituberculatus | reverse complement strand
AAAAAAAACATTAGCAAAGATATATTACGTACATTCTCTCTCTCTCTCTCTCTCTCTCTCTCTCTCTCTCTCTCTCTCACCTTGACAAGCGGGCACCGTGGCGTTCCATACACGTGAGTTACAAACAATGATGTCTTGACCCTTCAGAGTGTAGCCAGGGTCACAGGTCACCCTCACCACGGCCTGGTTGTTCAGATAATCCAACTCACCGTACTGGGGGGGCGTCAGGTAGGAACACCCGCGCCCTGGTGGAAGAGGGGTGAGACGCGGGTAAGAAGAGAGAGAGAGAGAGAGAGAGAGAGGTGGTCCCTAAACACCCTCTATATACTAACCCTGCAGTATACAAGTGTAGGTGTAACATTGTTTTGATACATGGTAGTTGTACATGAAAACATACAAGCACGTCAATTAACTTCAGCATGGAAAATATTTGTCTGCGCCATTAACATCTCGCGCCGAACACAGGGACGTTACCAGCGCGCCATTAACATCTCGCGCCGAACACAGGGACGTTACCAGCGCGCCATTAACATCTCGCGCCGAACACAGGGACGTTACCAGCGCGCCGAAGCTTAAACCGCTGTATAAGACCACTGCTTTTACCCTCCTACGAACCTCCTTCTTGCTCTCTCTCACTGTAAAACTTTGAGAAGGTGATTTTTCTGTTTTTTTAATCGACAGTTGATGAGCCAATGTTGTACTGTTGGCATAGGCTCCGCACTGACACACCTTTATCTAGCTAGCTTCCTCAATAGGTCCACTTTCTGTTGCATTGATATTTACACACAACACTATGACTTCCTGGTCGCTTGGAAGCCATGTTTAGGGGCAAATGTTACAGAAAAAAATGGTCATGCATCCTGGGGGGGGTAGGGGTGCTTGCAATGAACGGCAGCTCCTGATTTGACCAAGAGTGCGCGGGCTCCAAAACGCAGTACAACGCCGCCGGGTCCTAGCGCCAGTCCGCCAAATTATTCCGCTCAATTCAAAAATTCTGGCAAACAAAAATTTTACCGGATTACAGCTGGTGTTGGTGGATCAAAGAATACCTAGTAGTAGTAGTAGTAGTAGTAGTAGTAGTAGTAGTAGTAGTAGCAGTAGCAGTAATAATTTTGCAGTACCACCACCAACAGAAGCAGTAGTAGCAGTAATACAGACCTTTAGAACCACTACAACATTGGAAACACTTAAAAACCCCAACAACTTGAAAATAAACCTTTCAAAACTACTAGAACCTTGATAAACACTCTTAAAAACCCCAATAACTTCAAAATAAACCCTTTTAAAGTATTAGAACCTTGAAAATCACCAGAATCTTGAAAAACTCTTAAAAAAACACCACTAGAACAACAGTAGCAGCAGTATAGGAGTAGCAGTAGCAGTAGCAGCAGTAGTAGTAGCAGCAGGACACTCACTAACACACTTAGGGATACGTCCATTCCACTGCTGCCGGACACACGTTGCAAATCTGTCCCCATCAAACCGAGTGAAGCCTTTTTTGCATCTAAACTTCGCTACTCTCCCTCTGTTCTTGATCCTAACCTTCCCGTTCTCCAGGCTCAGCTCCCCACACCTCGACCACGGCCCTGGGAGAGAGAGAGAGAGAGAGAGAGAGAGAATGGAAAGTCTTACATTAGTTTAAAATTTTTCGTTTTATTTATTTTTTTTTTAGTCCTAATTGTAAAACACCCTTAAAAAGCCCCAATAACAGTACTAGAACCTCTTAAAAACTATTTGAACCTTTAAAAACACCAAAATTATCACTAGAACCCCTTCAAAAGTATTAGAAACCATGAAAATACCCTTTAAAACCTCAAAATCATCATTAGAACCTCTTAAAACTAATAGAACCTTGAAAAACACTGTTAAAAACCCCAATAACAGTAGTAGAATCTCTTTGAAAGTACTAGATCCTTGAAAAAAACCCTTGAAAACCTCAATAACATCACTAGAACCCCTTAAATCTACTAGAACCTTGTAAAACGCCCTTAAAAACCTCAATATCTTCAGTAGAACCCCTTTTAAGGTATTAGAACCTCTTAAAACCACTAGAACCTTTAAAAAACACCTTTAAAACCCCAATAACAATACTAGAACCAATTTTAAAACGCTAGAACCTTGACAGTAGTAGTAGTAGTAGTAGTAGTAGTAGTAGTAGTGAAAGAAAACGGGATTAGGTTGCCTACTTACGTCTCTGAGAAGCGATTTCTGTGACTGAGATGAAGATAACGAGAGAAAATAAGATTAGAGAGAATTTTGCCATCTCTCTCTCTCTCTCTCTCTCTCTCTCTCTCTCTCTCTCTTGTTTCTCCTCTTTCTTCTTCTTCTTCTTCTTCTTCTTCTTCTTCTTCTTCTTCTTCTCTCACTTCGCTAATTTTCAACAAAAAAACAAATTATATGCTTTTTATTTTATTTTCTTTCTTTCTCTCTCTTTCTCTCTCTCTCTCTCTCTCTCTCTCTCTCTCTCTCTCTCTCTCTCTCTCTCTTTCTTTCTTTCTTTCTTTCTTTCTTTCTGTACACAATCACTTTATCTTCTTCTTCTTCTTCTCTTCTTCTTCTTCTTCTTCTTCTTCTTCTTCTTCCTCCTCTTCTTCCTCCTCTTCTTCTTCTTCTTCTTCCTCTTCTTCTTCTTCGTTTTTGACTGTGCTCTCTTTGCCGGCAAGTGAGAGAGTGAGAGAGAGAGAGAGAGAGAGAGCATATGCACTAAGCTGTACTCTCTCTCTCTCTCTCTCTCTCTCTCTCTCTCTCTCTCTCTCTCTCTCTAAAAGGTTGTTATGATTTCATTGTTTTTCTTCTTCTTCTTCTTCTTCTTCTTCTTCTTCTTCTTCTTCTTCTTCTTCTTCTTCTTCTTCTTCTTCTTCTTCTTCTTCTTCTACTACTACTACTACTACTACTACTACTACTACTACTACTACTACTACTATGCTGATTAGACCTTCAGTAGTAGTAGTAGTAGTAGTAGTAGTAGTAGTAGTAGTAGTAGTAGTAGTAGTAGTAGTAGTAGTAGTAGTAGTAGTAGTAGTAGTAGTAGTAGTTTTATCAGTTAACATTCCGCCCCCTCTCCGTATCAGTGCATTCCTCCTCCTCCTTCTCCTCCTCCTCTCCTCCTCCTCCTCCTCCTCCTCCTCCTCCTCCTCCTCCTCCTCCTCCTCCTCCTTTTCCTTTCTGTTGAAGTTCAGGATTTCCTCTCTCTCTCTCTCTCTCTCTCTCTCTCTCTCTCTCTCTCTCTCTCTCTCTCTCTCTCTCTCTGTGTTTATCTGTCTGTCTCTCTGTGTTTATCTGTCAGTCTGTCTATCTCTCTCTCACTCTCTCACAAGCCGCCAAAGAGAGCGCACTTAGAACCAATATAGAAGAAGAAGAAGAAGAAGAAGAAGAAGAAGAAGAAGAAGAAGATAAAGTAATTGTGTACAGAGAGAGAGAGAGAGAGAGAGAGAGAGAGAGAGAGAGAGAGAGAGATGGCAAAATTCTCTTTAATCTTATTTTCTCTCGGTATCTTCATCTCAGTCACAGAAATCGCTTCTCAGGGAGGTAAGTAGGCAACCTTATCCCGTTTTCTTTCACTACTACTACTACTACTACTACTACTATTACTACTATTTCTAAGGTTCTAATAGTTTAAACAGGCTGCAGTGGAAGTGATTGGTGTTTTCAAGGGGTGTTTTTGAAGGTTCTGGTGCTTTTAAAGAGGTTCTGATGTTCTTGGGGTTTTCAATTGTGTTTTTGAAGGTTCTAGTGTTTTTAAAGAGGTTATTGGGAAGTTATTGGGGTTTTTAAAGGTGTTTTGAAGGTTCGATAGTTTTTAAGAGGTTCCAGTGAAGTTATTGGGGTTCTAAGAGTGTTTTTTTTTGGGGCAATTCTGAAAAAAAGTTCAAGAAAACGGGAAAACTTTAAGGCTAAACTAAGATCAAACAACATTTTTTTTAACCTCTCTCTCTCTCTCTCTCTCTCTCTCTCTCTCTCTCTCTCTCCAGACTGGTGGTGGCAGTGTTGGGACCCGATCCTCGACACCGGGAAGGATGGGATCAATGACGCAGGAAGAGAAAGTGAGATTGAATGCAGAGGTGACAGGATTGTGTTTGATGGAGGGTCAGTGAAGTGTGTGAATCAGCGAGGGAACACACCTCTCTCCTCCTGTATTTGTGAGTGTCCTGCTGCTACTACTACTACTACTACTACTACTGCTACTGTTACTGCTATTATTACTACTACTACTGCTACTTCTACTACTACTGTTACTGCTACTGTTATTCCACTGCTACTATTACTCTCTCTCTCTCTCAGTGCCCAGGTGTCCCTCCCTGATCCCTCCAAGACACGGTGGACTGGTTTACAATTACACACAGCGCGTGGTGAAGGCGTTCTGTGACCCGGGCTTCACTGTGACCACGAGTTACTGTACCATTGCTTGTGACTCACGTGGATGGAACGCCACGGTGCCCGCTTGTCAAGGTGAGAGAGAGAGAGAGAGAGAGAGAGAGAGAGAGAGAGAGAGAGAGAATGTACGTAATATATCTTTGCTAATGTTTTTCTTTTCATCTCTCTCTCTCTCTCTCTCTCTCCTCCCCACGCAGCCTCCTACACCTCCCCCCCCATGGCGTGCACCTTCGAGAGAGACACGTGTGGGTGGACCAACTCTCCGCACAACCATTTCTTCTGGGAGTTGAAGTCCGCGGCTTTGCTTCACCTCTTTGACCAGGACAACTCCCCTGTCACCGACCACACGCTGGGGACCGCTGCTGGTGTGTGTGTGTGTGTGTGTGTGTGTGTGTGTGTGTGTGTGTGTGTGTGAAAAACCTCTAAAATACACAAAAACACCCAAAAAAACACTAGAAAACACCCCAAAAACACCTCAAAACACCCAAAAACCCCTTAATCCCCAAAAACACCACAAAACACACCCAAAAACAGACCAAGACATCCAAAAGCACACCAGAACACCCTCAAAACACACCAAATCACCCCAAAATACCTCAAAACACCTCAAAACACCCTCAAACACCCTTTAATTTGTCTCAGGCCAGTTCATGATAGCGTCAGCCGGCCCTGGGGAAGCCAGTGACGGAGAGGCAAGGCGCGCCACCCTCTATTCCCCCGTGTTTAAAGCTGCCCGCAGAGGAGTCGCCTGTTTTAACTTCTTCTACCACATCTACGGGGGACGAGACACAGGTGAGTGATCACTGGCGGGGGGCCTGGGTTGTGTTTGGGGGCGCTGGGGTGTGTTTGGGGGTGTTTTTTGAGTGTGTTTGAAGTGTTTTGGCGAGTTTTGGGTGTTTTAAATGTTTTTGAGCGTTTTATGGGTGTTTTGGGGTGTTTAGGTGTGTCATGGGTGTTTTGGAGTGTTTCTGGGGTGTTTCTAGGGTGTTTTTGGAGTGTTTTGAGGTGTTTGTATGTTTTTGGGTGTTTTTAGTGTATTAGGAGTGTTTTTAGAGTGTTTTGGGGGCTTTTGGTGCGTCCTGATGTGTTTGGGGGGTGCGGTGTCTGTGTGTGTGTGTGTGTGTGTGTGTGTGTGTGTGTGTGTGTGTTTGAGTGTTTGGTGTGGTGCAGTGTGTGAGGAGCCAGCCAGATGTCAGCCTACGGAGCGAGGTGAGAGCTCATTATTTCCGATCTTCGTATAGGCCTGAGACCAGGCACACACCACACACCGGGACAACAAGGGCACAACTCCTCCATTTACATCCCATACCTACTCACTGCTACCTCAACACTAAACACTCAACACTCAACACTCAACACTGAACATTGAACACTAAACAGTGAACACTGAACAGTTAACAGTGAACAGTGAAAAGGGTTACACGTCAAAGGAGACACACCCAAATATCTCCATCCGGCCGGGGAATCCAACCCCGGTCCTCTGGTTTGTCAAGCCACCGCTCTAACCACTGAGCTACCGGGCGTGTGTGTGTGTGTGTGTGTGTGTGTGTGTGCGAGCGCGTTTTAAAGTGTTCTTATCATATTGTTTCAATTCTCTCTCTCTCTCTCTCTCTCTCTCTCTCTCTCTCTCTCTCTCTCTCTCTCTCTCTCTCTCACACACACACACACAGGCGAGCTGCGGGTGTATTTGAAGCCCCAGGACAGGCGCATTGAGTTTTTGGCACCAGATTTTCAAACCAGCAGTCGGTCACACGCCAGCTGGGTCAGACAGAGACTCGTCTTCACTAACGTGACACAACCCTTCCAGGTGAGTGGGAAAGTTGGCAATGCTGGGAATGAGTCTTGAAAAAAGCGCCAATTTGTGTTTGATTCAAGTTTTTATTGTGGTTGTTGTTTTTGTTGTTTTTGAAGGAATTGATGGTTGAAAAAGTGACAATTCGAGCTTGAGGGAATTTTTTTTATTCTCTCTCTCTCTCTCTCTCTCTCTCTCTCTCTCTCTCTCTCTCTCTCTCTCTCTCTCTCTCTCTCTCTCTCTCTCTCTTTCCAGATAGTGATTGAGTCAGAGGAAGGCATCGTGGCAATAGACGATGTGATGATAAACTATGATATTCTCTGCATTATACCCACCTGCACACCGTAGAATGACCGCTGGATTTCCAACGCCCTGGGGGGGGGGGAGCTAATGTAGGATATTCCCTGAGTGTATCCCTGAGAGTGGCTGGGTGTAGGAGATGGTCAGTGACGCTGTACGAGTCATGTTGACCTTGTGGCCTGACCTTAGCAATGAGAGGCCCTTCCATGACATAGTGAGGCAGAGTGTGTCCCCTTGGTGCAGCACACAGCACACAGCACACACAGCACACACCAGGAGAGGCACCCACTTCACAAAAGTACTTGTAGCCTAATCTGAGCCTCATTGCCAGCCTGTGGTGTGATGCAGTGTGTCTGCCACAGGTGTCACCACAGCTCTGGGAGACACGTGCATAGTGAACACTAGTGCCACAGTGCCACAGTGCCACAGTGCCACTGCTCCAACTGATCACTAATGCTACTATGTACAAAGTCCTTAATGCTACTCTTAACACAGCCCAGAGTGTACTCAGTGCCAGGGTCCACTGTGGCACTGTGCCACTGTGCCACTGTGTCATCTTGGAGGGCACACTCAGCAAGGCGGCGGTCTGTCTGCCTGTTCATTTAGCGGGACATCCACATGAGAGGGTGCCCAGGTGAAATGGACCGTGGCACTACCACTTTCTAGGGCGTGGATGAGATCAAGGCACTTATTAACTAGAGCAGGGGTTCTCAATCTGGGATACGCGTACCCTCAGGGGTACTTGAGAGGAATTTTGGGGGTACGTGGCAGGTTTCTCAAAATACTTCAGCTTTGAATAACTGCAAATTTGTTTGTAGTATACAGTGTGGTTAGTGGTAGAAGCAATGCACGTGGAAGCAGGTTGAGGAGACGCGGCAAGTCTTGTGGTCTTGGTCTTGGTATGTAAACAAAGGCGCAAAATTTGCAGACGGAAACGATCCCTATCGTCTGACAAATTCATGCGATAAGTTCATGCGGAACGCTGAAAAATCGACGGAAATCGCATTAATCGACGGAAAAAGTGCAAGTGTGACATCGCCTTTAAAGGTCACAAGAGAAGAAGAAGCGGCCGAGTCGCCGCGAGTTTCCCGCTTCGTCAGTGGCTCATCTTATCTCTGCTTTATTTTTTGGTATTCCATTAAGATTTCACTTTATGCATTACAAAACAGTCCTTTCTTGGGGGCAATGTTTGTAAAAAGCTAATACTGTTTTGAGGATGCATTGCTAATGTGGATTGCCTCTGTGAAATCTTTACTGCCTCAGTTTGTATTTGTGAGTGTGTTGTTGTTGTGGGTGCACATTGTGTGTTTACTATGATGTGTTTACTATAATGTAGTTGTTTTTTGAGACATTTAGCTTTGATTTATTATATTGTATCCATTTCTTTATAGAGTTTGATTCCAGGTTAGGCATTTGGTGCAGTTGATATACATTACTGTTGGCCAACAAGAGGTTTACAGTATGTCATCAGCATACATAACAAATTGTAGCTCAGCGCTAACGTTTACAATATCATTAATATATTATATTAGAAATAACAGTGGAACACCCTTAGACAAGGCTATAAATGGTGAAAAAGTCGTTACAAACAACAGATTGAGTTGTATTGGTGAGATCACTCCTGAACAGTTTAGGGGAATGCCTCTTACGCCTATATAAGTGTTCCAGTTTATCAAGAAGAATTTTGTGACCGAGTGTGTGGAATGCTTTAGAGTTTAGAGAGATCAATAAATACTGCAACAACATTGAGCTTTTCTTCCAAAGAGGTGTAAACATTGCTCACAAAGTGTAATATTGGTGATTCGGTGCACCTGTTACCTCGAAACCCGTGGTGCTATTCAGACACTAAGAAGTTAGGAGTTTGTAGGTAGTGTGTGTGTGTGTGTGTGTGTGTGTGTGTGTGTGTGTGTGTGTGTGTGTGTGTGTGTGTGTGTGTGTGTTGAAAGACGCCTTCCCCTCTCACCAAGGCCACAGAGACAACTAACTAGGCGGGTTTTCAAGACAGTTTGTGCTTTTAATAATAATACTACAAATGTTGTCACTACCGCCATTATCAACAGCAGAAACTCTTTTAAAAGGTTTTAGTTGGTGAGGCGGTCTTTTAAGGGTGTTTTTAAGGTTCTCTCAAGGTCTGACAGTCACGCATTCCCCGGGGCACCATTCACACCCACACCCAGCACACCCAGCAGAGCCAGCAGGCAGAGCCAGCAGAGCCAGCAGAGCCAGCAGCCAGCAGCCAGCTTAGGGCGCGGCACAGAGACAGCACAGATTAGCAGCGCGATAAAGAATAAAGTGGTCACACAGGAAGCGGATAATGAAATCACACCAGCTGGCTGACCGACACGCGGAGAGAGGCAGTGTTTGTCACAACAACGATAATCATAACAGCTTACTACTACTACTACTACTACTACTACTACTTCTACTTTTACTACTTTCAGTACTACTACTACTACTAGTAGTAGTAGTAGTAGTAGTAGTAGTAGTAGTAGTATAGTAATACTACTACTACTACTACTACTAATAATAATAATAATAATAATAATAATTATTATTATTATTATTATTATTATTATTATTATTATTATTATAGTCATATTAATAATAATAATAATATATTGATAATTGTGATAATAATAATAATAATAATAATAATAATAATAATAATAATAATAAGAAGAAGAAGAAGAAGAAGAATTATTATTATCATAATAGTAATATTAATAATAATAATAATAATAATAATAATAATAATAATAATAATAATAATAATAATAATAATAATAATAATAATAATAATTATTATTATTATTATTATTATAATGGTAATGATAATAACAATAAATATTGTAAAAATAATAATTATTATTATTATTATAATATTAATATTAATAATAATAATGATAATGATAATAATGATACTTATCATAATAGTAATAATAATAATAATTATTATTGTTATTACTATTATTATCATTATTATCATTATCATTATCATTATTGTTATAATAAAAATAATAACAATTGTAATAGTAGTAGTAGTAGTAGTAGTAGTAGTAGTAGTAGTAGTAGTAATAGAATAATTATTGTAATAATAATAACAATAATAATAATAACAATAACAATAACAATAATAATAATAATAACAACAATAATAATAATAATAATAATAATAATAATAATAATAATAATAATAATAATAATGATAATAATAATAATAATAATAATAGTAACAATAATAATAATAATAATAATAATAACAATGGTAGTAAATGAATTGTAATGGTGTACTACTTAATGTTGTAGTGTGTTACGTAGACCGTTAGTAAAGTGAAGTGTATATAAGGAGAGAGGAAAGGGTTCCAATACTCTTACCCGATGTGATTTTGTGTCTATTTTGTCGACATTTACTTGAGTCAACCTTATTTCTCTACAGTGTTCCAACTTTGATTAAATATATTTCACATTTTATTATTTCTTATTTTTTCTTATCTTTTTATTTACTTTTATTGTTAAATTGACTTAGAAAATTCAATAATGTGTTGGTTGGGAAGGAATCGAAACCTTTCCAGCCGTCCATTACACACAACAGCAGTCCGCACTCAAGTAGATAGATAGATAGATAGATAGATAGATAGAGAGAGAGAGAGAGAGAGAGAGAGAGAGAGAGAGAGAGAGAGAGATTTCTTGTGGCACTAATAATGAAATACAACAATGGATGAGGGTGTGCCTTGCCTCCCCCTCACCCCCCCCTGGACAAAGACTTAAGGGTGAAGTATGAGGAATGTACCACTAGACAGTAGACGTAACAGCAATACAATGAAGTACTTCAATAGATAAATACAGATATTGCACACCTTATTGCAGAAACACCCTACAGTCTGGGGGGGGGGGAGAGCTAATGTAGGATATTCCCTGAGTGTATCCCTGAGAGTGGCTGGGTGTAGGAGATGGTCAGTGACGCTGTACGAGTCATGTTGACCTTGTGGCCTGACCTTAGCAATGAGAGGCCCTTCCATGACATAGTGAGGCAGAGTGTGTCCCCTTGGTGCAGCACACAGCACACAGCACACAGCACACACAGCACACACCAGGAGAGGCACCCACTTCACAAAAGTACTTGTAGCCTAATCTGAGCCTTTGATTCCACCCTATCTAGTAAACCTGTATGAGTGGAACCCCTCCCCCCCTAAGCACGCGAGGAATACTCCCTACAGGGGCGGAGAAGGCCCTTGTACAGTTAGCAGTTGGAGGGGCGAGAAAAACTGGGTGAGACGCCGCAGAACACCTAACTTCATAGACGGTGTTTTAGCAAGAGATGAGATGTGAAGTTTGCAGTGAAGATTATGAGCAAAGGACAGAGCGAGGATAGTCAGTGTGGCAGAGGGGGACAGTTGAGTGGCACTGAAGTGATGTGGATATCTAAGTTTGTTTTCCGTGGTTCTAGCAATAAATTAACAACAATCTTGCATTATTATCAGTAGAAGCACTCTTGGAACCCCGGCTAGTCATCTCTGTGACCTTGAAGTAGAGAGAGAGAGAGAGAGAGAGAGAGAAAAGCCACAGAGGTGATTAGCGGGGTTTTCAAGAGTGTTTCTCCAGTTAATAATGCAGAAATCTTGTCATTCTGCCTCTAGAACTGTAAAAGCACCTTAAAAATCTTGTGTGAGTTTAAGTAAAGCCTTTGGAATTGTGGATCGAGGTAGACAAAGCGCAGAAAGGTTTGAGAATGCGAGCAATAGTCATGGTGAGAGCAGAGCGTGGTTTGTCCTGTGTTAGATGAGTCATTTGAAGGTCACATACACGCAGACTATAATGGAAGAAGAAATTACATACGGGTTTATTACATTGAAAAAAAAAAAAAAAATGAAATACTGAACATTACTGCCAAACTATGGTGGGTGAAGGGAGAGAATGATATCTAACAAGCTAAATAAATAAAAGCAGTTGAAAGAGGTTACTTAAACATAAAACATTGAGATAGGAAGAAACTTAAAATTATCTGAAATACATTAGTCTACCTTTAAAACTTGACTTAGAGAATCGAAATTATTGAAATAAAAAGATGTTTGCTTTATGAAATCATATTAAAAGATGATGACTATATAAAAACACGGCAAATCAATATGGAAAGCGTAAAGAAATAATAGATCTAACAAAAAATGTGAAATAATAAAACATATTAGAAAAATAAAATACATTATGAATTCACACTAAAAGACGATCAATATATAAAAAAAACTTTAAATTAATAAAAAAAAAAGTTAGAAAGTTATTAAACGTACCAGAAAATTTTAAATAGAGACACTTGATATATAAGAAACAACAAAATATCTTATGAAAGCACACTAAACTATGATGAATAAATAAAAATACAATAATTTAATACAAAAGCAGCTAAAAAAATAATATATCATAATGAAAAACCTTAAAATAGGAAAAGATGACATATTAAAAACGTGACATATCTTATAAAGCTTTGTCAAACCATGAAAAATAAACAAAAACACTACAAATAATTTTAAAACGAATAAAAAGTAAAAAAACTGAACCAAAAACACAAAATAGAGAAACAAGTAAAAGAAATATTGGAACCTCAACCGAGAAAGAGAGAGAGAGAATGAGTGTTGACAATGGCCGATCGTGACTGTCAGTGTTTACAGTTAATATTTCCCTAATTACTCCTCGGCCACACCTATCTGCCACACCTACCACACCTGCACGCCTTGAGGAACCCCCCGCGCACACGCATACGCACGCACACCCCGGAGAAATAAGGGAAAAGCGAGAAAAGAAGGAGAAATGTGGGGGTTTGGCGTGCCCACTGGAGGAAGACAGTGAAGAAATCTTGCTGGTAAGTTGTTGTTGTTGTTTTTGTTGTTGTTGGTCCTCCTTGTTGTTGTTTGGGGGTGGAGTAGGGGTTTTAGGGGGGTTTTGGTGGGTTGGTGTATTTTGGGGTTTATATTCTGGGTTGGGTCAATATTTTTTGTCAATACGTCTGTTTTGGCTGGTGTTGGTGTTGTTGTTGTTGTTTGTGTTCCTTGCTGGTGTTGTTGTTTGTGTTCCCTGCTGGTGTTGGTGTTGTTGTTGTTTGGTGTTTTTGAGTGGTTTGGTTTATGTTGTGGTTTAAATTTTGTGTTGTGATTTGGTGAGTGTGTGGGACAGTTGTGTCACCAGCAGGGCCTCACCACCACACCACCACACCACCACCGGGGCAGTGGCTGGGCTCACCTCACACACACCATTGTGGCTCTTCAAAAATCTAAGAAAAAAATTCCATTATCTCACCAAAAACAAAACAAAAAAAATGTTATTTTTTGCAAAATATTTGCCAGCTATTCATTCTAGACTACTTGAAGGGCACAGCCCCCCCCCCCTCACACCCCTTGTAGCCTAACCAGGGGACTTCGCTCCCAGGGCTAGACCCCGCCCCCTGGTTACCAACCTAACCTAACCTTCACACAACATGTCTGGAACCAGCGTCACCACTCGTCACCACCAACAGCACGACAGACAGCCGTAGCCTGTGTGTGTGTGTGTGTGTGTGTGTGTGTGTGTGTGTGTGTGTGTGTGTGTGTGTGTGTGTGGATGAGCTTGAGCTTGAGCTTGAGTTGGGAGTCACCCAGCACTTGCTGTCAGTGTAGCCTTTGGATCGGTGTTCTCCCATACACACCTGGAAGGAAGAGCGGGGCAGGAAGTTTGAAGCATTAAAGCTTTCCCTCCCTCCCCCCCCTCATCATTCATCACATTCACACCTGTTCCCCATCCCCATCCCCATCCCTGTCCCTGAGAGGTCCCTGCCTTTCAATCATTCTCATACATTCCCTCCAGGCACTCTCTAAGAAATCTTTCACACCCTCCATCACCCAACCATTTACCTGTCTCTCAACACACCCCCCCCCCAGCAGGTACTCCATCCATTCCTGCACCACACCTCACCAGTCAGTATCAGTGTCCAGTGTCCAGTGTCCAGTGTCCATGGGTGAACTGTTGTCCCATGGCCCAGTGTGTCCTAGTGGTCAGAATGGACACACTAAATCAGTGGGATCAAATTTGCATGTTTGTCTTCATTTCCTTGATTTGTGTGGACAACTTCACCTTAACTAACAAAACTAACCTGACCCCCCACCCCCCCCAAACAAAACTACCCTAACCTAGCCCCACAACCTGCCCCCCCCCACCCCCTCAGAAAAAAAAAGAATAAATAAATAAATAAAACTAACCTAATCAAAAACATTAAAAGGAATTAACCTAACATCACCACCACCATCACCACCACCACCACCACCACCACCACCACCACCACCACCACCACCACGGACCTTCTGGACAGCAAGATTGTGTACCTAACCTAACCTAACCTGCCCTATGCCCCACCAGAGCACGTCACCACCACCGCCACCACCATGGACCTTCTGGATGGCGAAACGGTGTACAACTCGCACGATGAATCCCATGTGGTGATGTCGGAGAAGGTTCAGAGCCTGGCGGGAAGCATCTACCAGGAATTTGAACGCATGATAACTCGCTACGATGAGGATGTCGTGAAGGATTTAATGCCCCTCGTCGTGAACATCCTGGAATGTCTCGACTTGGCCTACACGGAGAACCAGGAGCACGAGGTGGGTTCAGGAAGGGTTCACAAGGGTTTCTTTAAGGTTTTTGTGGGTTTAAGGGTGTTTTTAAGGGGTTCATAATGATTTTTATGTTATTTTGTGGGTTTAAGGTGTTTTTAGGAGTTCAGAAGGGTTTTTAAGGGTGTTTTTAGGGGTTCAGAAGGATTTTTAAGTTATTTTGTGGGTTTAAGGTGTTTTTAGGAGTTCAGAAGGGTTTTTAAAGGTGTTTTTAGGAGTTCATAAGGATTTTTAAGTTTTTTTGTGGGTTTGAGGGTGTTTTTAGGAGTTCAGAAGGGTGTTTTAGGGGTTCATAAGGATTTCTAAGTTATTTTGTGGGTTTGAGGGTGTTTTTAGGAGTTCAGAAGGGTTTTTAAGGGTGTTTTAGGGTTCAGAAGGATTTTAAGTTATTTTGTGGGTTTAAGGTGTTTTAGGAGTTCAGAAGGGTTTTTAAGGGTGTTTTAGGGGTTCATAAGGATTTCTAAGTTATTTTGTGGGTTTGAGGGTGTTTTTAGGAGTTCAGAAGGGTTTTTAAGGGTGTTTTTAGGGGTTCATAAGGATTTTAAGTTATTTTGTGGGTTTAAGGGTGTTTTTAGGAGTTCAGAAGGGTTTTTAAGGGTGTTTTTAGGGGTTCAGAAGGATTTTTAAGTTATTTTGTAGGTTTGAGGGTGTTTTTAGGAGTTCAGAAGGGTTTTTAAGGGTGTTTTGTGGGTTTAAGGGTGTTTTAAGTAATTTTGTAAGTTTAAGGGCATTTTTAAGGGGTTTACATTAAGGTTTTAGGGGTTTAAAGGGTTTAGAGGATTCAGAAAAATACAATGGTGTTTAAGGGGCATTAGGTGGGTTCTTAAAGGGTTCAGAATGGGTTTGGAAGGGATTTTTAAGTAATTTTGGGAGTTTTAGGTTGTTTTTGGTGACCAGAAAGGTTTTTTAGGGATGTAAGTTTTATTAAGGGATTTTCCGAGGGCTTATCAACTTTTTAGGATGTTTTGGGGTTTATAATTGATTTTTTTAAGGTTTACGAGTGATTTTTAGGGGTTTTTGGTGAAGTTTAAGTTTTTGGGGAATTTGATGCTCTATGATGAGGATGTGGTCAAGGATCTCATTAGGTCAGTTCAGAAAAGGTTCACAAAGTTTTTTAGTGTTTCTGTGGGTTTAAGGGCATTTTTAGGGATTTTTAAGAGTTTTTAAGTCATTTTGTAGGTTTAAGGATCTTTTTAAGGGTTCGGAAGGGTTTTTAAGTCATTTGTGTGACTACATTGCCTCTGCTGTTACATAGGTGGAGGTGGAGTTGCTGCGCGAGGACAATGAACAGCTGGTGACACAGTATGAGAGAGAGAAACAGCTGCGGAAGGCATCGGAGCAGGTGAGGACTTGGGCTTTAAAAATTTGTCGTAACGTAACCTGTGTGTTTAAAAGCCTCTTGTTTGAGTCACATTGGGTTTTTAAGGCAGTTTGATGGTTCTAGTGAGAGATTAACACTATTTCTACCGTATGTATTGCAAAAAACACTCCTACACTCTCTCTATCTCTATCTATCTATCTATCTATCTATCTTTTTCAGAAACGTAACCTAACCTGTGTGTTTAAAAGCCTCTTGTTTGAGTCACATTGGGTTTTTAAGGCAGTTTGATGGTTCTAGTGAGAGATTAACTCTATTTCTACCGTATGTATTGCAAAAAACACTCCTACACTCTCTCTCTCTCTCTCTATCTATCTATCTATCTATCTTTTCAGAAACGTAACCTAACCTGTGTGTTTAAAAGCCTCTTGTTTGAGTCACATTGGGTTTTTAAGGCAGTTTGATGGTTCTAGTGAGAGATTAACACTATTTCTACCGTATGTATTGCAAAAAACACTCCTACACTCTCTCTCTCTCTATCTATCTATCTATCTATCTTTTTCAGAAACGTAACCTAACCTCTGTGTTTAAAAGCCTCTTGTTTGAGTCACATTGGGTTTTAAGGCAGTTTGATGGTTCTAGTGAGAGATTAACACTATTTCTACCGTATGTATTGCAAAAAACACTCCTACACTCTCTCTCTCTCTCTATCTATCTATCTATCTATCTTTTTCAGAAACGTAACCTAACCTGTGTGTTTAAAAGCCTCTTGTTTGAGTCACATTGGGTTTTTAAGGCAGTTTGATGGTTCTAGTGAGAGATTAACACTATTTCTACCGTATGTATTGCAAAAAACACTCCTACACTCTCTCTCTCTCTCTATCTATCTATCTATCTATCTTTTTCAGAAACGTAACCTAACCTGTGTGTTTAAAAGCCTCTTGTTTGAGTCACATTGGGTTTTTAAGGCAGTTTGATGGTTCTAGTGAGAGATTAACACTATTTCTACCGTATGTATTGCAAAAAACACTCCTACACTCTCTATCTCTCTATCTATCTATCTATCTTTTTCAGAAACGTAACCTAACCTGTGTGTTTAAAAGCCTCTTGTTTGAGTCACATTGGGTTTTAAGGCAGTTTGATGGTTCTAGTGAGAGATTAACACTATTTCTACCGTATGTATTGCAAAAAACACTCCTACACTCTCTCTCTCTCTCTATCTATCTATCTATCTATCTTTTTCAGAAACTTAACGTAACCTGTGTGTTTAAAAGCCTCTTGTTTGAGTCACATTGGGTTTTTAAGGCAGTTTGATGGTTCTAGTGAGAGATTAACACTATTTCTACCGTATGTATTGCAAAAAACACTCCTACACTCTCTCTTTCTATCTCTATCTATCTATCTATCTATCTTTTTCAGAAACTTAACGTAACCTGTGTGTTTAAAAGCCTCTTGTTTGAGTCACATTGGGTTTTTAAGGCAGTTTGATGGTTCTAGTGAGAGATTAACACTATTTCTACCGTATGTATTGCAAAAAACACTCCTACACTCTCTCTCTCTATCTCTCTATCTATCTATCTATCTATCTTTTTCAGAAACGTAACCTAACCTGTATGTTTAAAAGCCTCTTGTTTGAGTCACATTGGGTTTTTAAGGCAGTTTGATGGTTCTAGTGAGAGATTAACACTATTTCTACCGTATGTATTGCAAAAAACACTCCTACACTCTCTCTCTCTCTCTATCTATCTATCTATCTATCTTTTCAGAAACGTAACCTAACCTGTGTGTTTAAAAGCCTCTTGTTTGAGTCACATTGGGTTTTTAAGGCAGTTTGATGGTTCTAGTGAGAGATTAACACTATTTCTACCGTATGTATTGCAAAAAACACTCCTACACTCTCTCTCTCTCTCTCTCTATCTATCTATCTATCTATCTTTTTCAGAAACGTAACCTAACCTGTGTGTTTAAAAGCCTCTTGTTTGAGTCACATTGGGTTTTTAAGGCAGTTTGATGGTTCTAGTGAGAGATTAACACTATTTCTACCGTATGTATTGCAAAAAACACTCCTACACTCTCTCTATCTCTCTATCTATCTATCTATCTATCTTTTTCAGAAACTTAACCTAACCTCTGTGTTTAAAAGCCTCTTGTTTGAGTCACATTGGGTTTTTAAGGCAGTTTGATGGTTCTAGTGAGAGATTAACACTATTTCTACCGTATGTATTGCAAAAAACACTCCTACACTCTCTCTCTCTCTATCTATCTATCTATCTATCTTTTCAGAAACTTAACCTAACCTGTGTGTTTAAAAGCCTCTTGTTTGAGTCACATTGGGTTTTTAAGGCAGTTTGATGGTTCTAGTGAGAGATTAACACTATTTCTACCGTATGTATTGCAAAAAACACTCCTACACTCTCTCTCTCTCTCTATCTATCTATCTATCTATCTTTTCAGAAACGTAACCTAACCTGTGTGTTTAAAAGCCTCTTGTTTGAGTCACATTGGGTTTTAAGGCAGTTTGATGGTTCTAGTGAGAGATTAACACTATTTCTACCGTATGTATTGCAAAAAACACTCCTACACTCTCTCTCTCTCTCTATCTATCTATCTATCTATCTTTTTCAGAAACGTAACCTAACCTGTGTGTTTAAAAGCCTCTTGTTTGAGTCACATTGGGTTTTAAGGCAGTTTGATGGTTCTAGTGAGAGATTAACACTATTTCTACCGTATGTATTGCAAAAAACACTCCTACACTCTCTCTCTATCTCTATCTATCTATCTATCTATCTTTTTCAGAAACTTAACCTAACCTGTGTGTTTAAAAGCCTCTTGTTTGAGTCACATTGGGTTTTTAAGGCAGTTTGATGGTTCTAGTGAGAGATTAACACTATTTCTACCGTATGTATTGCAAAAAACACTCCTACACTCTCTCTCTCTCTCTCTATCTATCTATCTATCTATCTTTTTCAGAAACGTAACGTAACCTGTGTGTTTAAAAGCCTCTTGTTTGAGTCACATTGGGTTTTTAAGGCAGTTTGATGGTTCTAGTGAGAGATTAACACTATTTCTACCGTATGTATTGCAAAAAACACTCCTACACTCTCTCTCTCTCTCTTTCTATCTATCTATCTATCTTTTCAGAAACGTAACCTAACCTGTGTGTTTAAAAGCCTCTTGTTTGAGTCACATTGGGTTTTAAGGCAGTTTGATGGTTCTAGTGAGAGATTAACACTATTTCTACCGTATGTATTGCAAAAACACTCCTACACTCTCTCTCTCTCTCTATCTATCTATCTATCTATCTTTTCAGAAACGTAACCTAACCTGTGTGTTTAAAAGCCTCTTGTTTGAGTCACATTGGGTTTTAAGGCAGTTTGATGGTTCTAGTGAGAGATTAACACTATTTCTACCGTATGTATTGCAAAAAACACTCCTACACTCTCTCTCTCTCTCTATCTATCTATCTATCTATCTTTTTCAGAAACGTAACCTAACCTGTGTGTTTAAAAGCCTCTTGTTTGAGTCACATTGGGTTTTTAAGGCAGTTTGATGGTTCTAGTGAGAGATTAACACTATTTCTACCGTATGTATTGCAAAAAACACTCCTACACTCTCTCTCTCTATCTCTATCTATCTATCTATCTATCTTTTTCAGAAACTTAACGTAACCTGTGTGTTTAAAAGCCTCTTGTTTGAGTCACATTGGGTTTTTAAGGCAGTTTGATGGTTCTAGTGAGAGATTAACACTATTTCTACCGTATGTATTGCAAAAAACACTCCTACACTCTCTATCTCTCTATCTATCTATCTATCTTTTTCAGAAACGTAACCTAACCTGTGTGTTTAAAAGCCTCTTGTTTGAGTCACATTGGGTTTTTAAGGCAGTTTGATGGTTCTAGTGAGAGATTAACACTATTTCTACCGTATGTATTGCAAAAAACACTCCTACACTCTCTCTCTATCTCTCTATCTATCTATCTATCTATCTTTTTCAGAAATGTAACCTAACCTGTGTGTTTAAAAGCCTCTTGTTTGAGTCACATTGGGTTTTTAAGGCAGTTTGATGGTTCTAGTGAGAGATTAACACTATTTCTACCGTATGTATTGCAAAAAACACTCCTACACTGTCTCTCTCTCTCTCTATCTATCTATCTATCTATCTTTTTCAGAAACGTAACCTAACCTGTGTGTTTAAAAGCCTCTTGTTTGAGTCACATTGGGTTTTTAAGGCAGTTTGATGGTTCTAGTGAGAGATTAACACTATTTCTACCGTATGTATTGCAAAAAACACTCCTACACTCTCTCTCTCTCTATCTATCTATCTATCTATCTTTTTCAGAAACTTAACGTAACCTGTGTGTTTAAAAGCCTCTTGTTTGAGTCACATTGGGTTTTTAAGGCAGTTTGATGGTTCTAGTGAGAGATTAACACTATTTCTACCGTATGTATTGCAAAAAACACTCCTACACTGTCTCTCTCTCTCTATCTATCTATCTATCTATCTATCTTTTTCAGAAACGTAACCTAACCTGTGTGTTTAAAAGCCTCTTGTTTGAGTCACATTGGGTTTTTAAGGCAGTTTGATGGTTCTAGTGAGAGATTAACACTATTTCTACCGTATGTATTGCAAAAAACACTCCTACACTGTCTCTCTCTCTATCTATCTATCTATCTATCTATCTTTTTCAGAAACGTAACCTAACCTGTGTGTTTAAAAGCCTCTTGTTTGAGTCACATTGGGTTTTAAGGCAGTTTGATGGTTCTAGTGAGAGATTAACACTATTTCTACCGTATGTATTGCAAAAAACACTCCTACACTCTCTCTCTATCTCTCTATCTATCTATCTATCTATCTTTTTCAGAAACTTAACCTAACCTCTGTGTTTAAAAGCCTCTTGTTTGAGTCACATTGGGTTTTAAGGCAGTTTGATGGTTCTAGTGAGAGATTAACACTATTTCTACCGTATGTATTGCAAAAAACACTCCTACACTCTCTCTCTCTATCTATCTATCTATCTATCTATCTTTTTCAGAAACGTAACCTAACCTGTGTGTTTAAAAGCCTCTTGTTTGAGTCACATTGGGTTTTAAGGCAGTTTGATGGTTCTAGTGAGAGATTAACACTATTTCTACCGTATGTATTGCAAAAAACACTCCTACACTCTCTCTCTCTCTATCTATCTATCTATCTATCTTTTTCAGAAACGTAACCTAACCTGTGTGTTTAAAAGCCTCTTGTTTGAGTCACATTGGGTTTTTAAGGCAGTTTGATGGTTCTAGTGAGAGATTAACACTATTTCTACCGTATGTATTGCAAAAAACACTCCTACACTCTCTCTCTATCTCTATCTATCTATCTATCTATCTTTTTCAGAAACTTAACCTAACCTGTGTGTTTAAAAGCCTCTTGTTTGAGTCACATTGAGTTTTTAAGGCAGTTTGATGGTTCTAGTGAGAGATGAACACTATTTCTACCGTATGTATTGCAAAAAACACTCCTACACTCTCTCTCTATCTTTCTATCTATCTATCTATCTATCTTTTTCAGAAACTGCTTGAATTAGAGGATGGAATGGAGGAGGAGAAGAAGAAATGTCAGTCAAGAGTGGAGACCCTAGAATCTATTGTCCGAATGTTGGAGCTTAAAAATAGAAATGCTTCGGATCACGGTGCGGGAAATATTGTTGTTGTTGTGTTTTCCTATTTCTGCCCTGCTACGCCCCTACCTTGCCCTGCCACATATATAAAAATGGCTTAAAAATTACAAATACTATTACTTGTACACCATCCTGTCTGTGCCCCGCCTTGCCCTGTCTTGCCCCGCCTTGCCCCGCCTTGCCCAGACCCACCCCACCCAACAATTTTATAAGGAAATAGGAAAAATAATACTAACACCCTTTCTTTCCCTCATATCATTGATGTGCCCCGCCTCACTGTGCTCAGCCCTGCCCCGCCCCAGACCCGCCCCGTCTCTAAACCTTATCAACACGCACAAATTAAAATAAAAACACAGGAACTAAAAAGAATACAAAAAACACGTAATATCTTTTTTTCTTTCTCTCCAATCCTTGCCCCGCCTTGCCCCAATGTGCCCCGCCCCGCCCCGCAACCAAATAAACACACAAATAGAAAAAAAACTAAGAAAAAATTCCTAATATTTTTCTCTTTTCCCTCCAACCCTCGCCTTGCTGTGCCCCGCCCCGCTGTGCCCCGTCTCACTGTGCCCCGCCCCGCCCTGCAACCAAATAAACACAAATAGAAAAAAACTAGAAAAAAAAACACTAATATATTTTCTCTTTGCTCTCTAACCCTCACCCCGCTGTGCCCCGCCCCGCTGTGCCCCGCCCTGCCCCGCAAGCAAATAAACACAGATAAGAAAAAAAACTAAACGCTAATAACTTTTCTTTTTTCTCTCCAACCCATGCCCCGCCCCGCCGTGCCCTGCCCCGCTGTGCCCCGCCCCGCTGTGCCCCGCCCCGAGCAGCCAGCAGGATGGAGGACAAGTCAGAGGAGATTAAGAAGGAATACACAAAGTTACATGATCGTTACACAGAGCTCTTCAAGACACACATGGACTATATGGAACGGACCAAGATATTAATGGGCACTGACAGACTGGACCAGCTCGGGACAGCTCGGGGACGCATTCCTGGCTTCAGTTTGGGGAATTTGAATAGGTGTGTGTGGATGAAGGGGTGATAGGAGTGTTTTTTGGTGTGTTTTGGTGTGTTTTTGGGGTGTTTTGGTGTTTTTCTATATGTGTGTGTGTGTGTGTTTTGGTGTGTGACATCCCAAAACACACCCAAACACCACAAACCATCCCAAAACACCACAAAACATCCCAAAACACACTTAAAACACCACAAAACATCCCAGGATACCCTAAAACACCCAAAACATCCCAAAACACCACAAAACATCCCAAAACACCACTAAAACACCCCAAAACACACCAAACCTTCCAAAACACCCTTAAACATACACAAAACACCCCCAAAAAACACCCAAACGTGCCAAAACACCTCCTAAACACCCCACAACACCCTTAAAATCACTCAAACACCCAGAAACATCCCAAAACA
>NC_059280.1:1751237-1768737 GCF_017591435.1 Portunus trituberculatus | reverse complement strand
CACCACCACCACCACCACCACCACCACCTCAAGTTACAGATAATTTCTTTGGTAAGAGAGAAATACAATTGTTTACTCTCTCTCTCTCTCTCTCTCTCTCTCTCTCTCTCTCTCTCTCTCTCTCTCTCTCTCTCTCTCTCTCTCTCTCTCTCTTTCCAAGCCCTGTACAAAACACACTTCAAAACCTTTGTAGTAGTAATAGTAGTAGTAGTAGTACTGGGGCACATTTTTACCTTGAGATTTGTGTACCATTAGACCATTTTATTGACATTAGGAAGGGTGTATGGAGGGCAGAAGATTAATGGCCACAGTCTTCACTATTTTAACCCCTTCAGTACTGGGACACATTTTTACCTTGAGATTTGTGTACCATTAGACCATTTTATTGACATTAGGAAGGGTGTATGGAGGGCAGAAGATTAATGGCCACAGTCTTCACTATTTTAACCCCTTCAGTACTGGGACACATTTTTACCTTGAGATTTGTGTACCATTAGACCATTTTATTGACATTAGGAAGGGTGTATGGAGGGCAGAAGATTAATGGCCACAGTCTTCACTATTTTAACCCCTTCAGTACTGGGACACATTTTACCTTGAGATTTGTGTACCATTAGACCATTTTATTGACATTAGGAAGGGTGTATGGAGGGCAGAAGATTAATGGCCACAGTCTTCACTATTTTAACCCCTTCAGTACTGGGACACATTTTACCTTGAGATTTGTGTACCATTAGACCATTTTATTGACATTAGGAAGGGTGTATGGAGGGCAGAAGATTAATGGCCACAGTCTTCACTATTTTAACCCCTTCAGTACTGGGACACATTTTACCTTGAGATTTGTGTACCATTAGACCATTTTATTGACATTAGGAAGGGTGTATGGAGGGCAGAAGATTAATGGCCACAGTCTTCACTATTTTAACCCCTTCAGTACTGGGACACATTTTTACCTTGAGATTTGTGTACCATTAGACCATTTTATTGACATTAGGAAGGGTGTATGGAGGGCAGAAGATTAATGGCCACAGTCTTCACTATTTTAACCCCTTCAGTACTGGGACACATTTTTACCCTGAGATTTGTGCACCATTAGACCATTTTATTGACATTAGGAAGGGTGTATGGAGGGCAGAAGATTAATGGCCACAGTCTTCACCATTTTAATCCCCCACATGAGTTTGTGAAGCTGTACAAAATCACCAAATAGTCACCACAAGGAATAGGGAAACACGTCACGCTACTGAAGGGGTTAAAGGATTTTGCATGGCAGGAAACTCATAGGAGACTATTTTAGTAGTAGTAGTAGTAGTAGTAGTAGTAGTACAGGCAGCCCCCGCTTAATGAATGGGTTACGTTACCTAAAAAAATCCCATTCGTTGTGTAAATTTTCGTTGAGTGAACCAATTATAACACGTTTAACCCCTTAATTGAGGTTCCATTGAGAGATTATGCCGTTAAACATTTAAGCAGTTCAAGAGTATTATAATGGACACTAACATATGTATGGACGTCACTTTATAACATTGATCTTAAATATATGAAGGGAGGGAGACTGGATCGGGAAATTCTCTAACCAGCAACCTGTGGAATATACAAACCTTATATACCACATTTCCACAAGGCTCTCCACTTTACCCACTACAGAGTCACAAGTGGAGGTGATTCTTTTAGCCTGCAAGGAAGCTACAGCCTCACCAGCCTTCTTAATAGTCAGCTGGCTTGAAAAACAGTAGAGACAGCATATGGATGTTGACGAGTAATGCTATTAGTTTTGTGGCCTCTCTTGTGTCTGTCAATAATATCCAGCTTCATTTTGAGAGTAAGAGATTTCCTGGTCTTAGCAACGCCAGGCCACATTGCAGGGCGTCTTGGTGGCATGGTGAGCGAGGGAAGACAAGCTGCTATTGACAGGGGAGTGAGTGGTGTGCGTGTTCGCCATCAGAAGCGCTGGTGTGTTCAAATCTTGGAAAAAAAGCGAGTTTGGTGTTTGTTGTTGCGAAATTTCGTTGTGTGGACGTTCGTTAAGTAGGGTTGCCTGTAGTAGTAGTAGTAGTAGTAGTAATAGTAATAGTAGTAGTCACATAAATTTGCTAGTAACTTCTAAAATCCTGATTATTGAGTCCATTTTCAGTCTATTCCAGTCTATTTGAGTCTATTCAGTCTATTTCAGTCTATTTTCCCAGTCTATTTCAGTCCAGTTAGGTTAGGTAATGTTTTTGCTAATTGTTGTTGTTGTTGTTGTTGTTTCAGGAATGGGCAAGGAGGTGGAAAATCTTATCATGGAGAACAATGAACTGCTGGCTACCAAGTGAGTGTCTCTCTCTCTCTCTCTCTCTCTCTCTCTCTCTCTCTCTCTCTTGTAAGGACACTATTTTTAAGAGTTTTTTGTCATGTCTAGAGAAATCTTAAAAATAGGTGTGTTTTTGAAGGCCTGGTAACAAGAGGGGTGCCAGGGGTGTGGTGGGGTGAAAGATGCCTAGACTGGGGTGACTTCATGCATTTCTGGGGTATCTACTGGGGTTTTTTGGGGTGTTGGGGCATGTTTCTGTGTTTCTGGGGGTTTTTGAGGTCTGTTTATACAATTCTAGAGTGTTTAATGGGTTTTTTGGGGATGTGGGTGCTTGTTCATGGGGTTCTGGGGTGTTTAGAGGGGTGCCAGAGTGGTGTGAGTGCCTGTGAGTGCCTGGGGTGATGGTAGGGTGGAGTAATGTCCAATAAGAAGGCCTGGGTTGCATGGAAGAGTGTTGGCAAGGTGTGTGTGTGTGTAACTGAGTGGCTGGGCGTAAATATTAGTGTTGACAAAAGGGAGGTTAGGAATACTTGTAGATTAAGTTAGGTTAGGTTAAGTTAGGTTAGGATAGGATTAGGTTAAGTTAGGTTAGGTTAGGGTTAAGTTAGGTTAGTGTTGGTTAGGTTAGGTTAGGTTAGGTTAAGTTAAGTTAGGTTAGGGTTAAGTTAGGTTAGTGTTGGTTAGGTTAGTGTGGGCTAGGTTAGGTTAGGTTAAGTTAAGTTAGGTTAGGTTAGGTTAGTGTTGGCTGTGTTGCATGTTGCTGTGTTGGCGCAGTGACTAATCCAGTGTTGTCTTTGTGTTCCAGGAATGCCTTAAATATTGTGAAAGATGACCTCATTGCCAAAGTAGATGAACTAACAAGGTAATGTGTCTGTGTGTCTGTGTGCATGTCTTTGTGTCTGGGTATGTGTATCTGTGTGTGTGTGTGTGTGTGTGTGTGTGTGTGTCTGTCTGTCTGTCTGTCTGTGTGTCTCTGGGGTTTTGTCTGTCTGTTTGTCTGTCTCTGGGTCTGTGTGTCTCTGTCTGTCTGTCTGTGTGTCTGTGGGTCTCAGTCAGTGTGTGTGTGTGTGTGTGAGAAATAGATTACTAGTGTTTTAGTTTGTTGTCTAGAAATATGTGTGTGTGTGTGTCTGTCTGTTTAGTGTGTCTGCCCATCTGTTAGTGTCTGTCCGTCTGTTAGTTTGTCTGTCCGTCTGTTAGTGTGTCTGTCCGTCTGTTAGTGTGTCTGTGTGTCTAACATTCCTAACACCCCACAAAAGCATTATGGGACTGACTGAGGTGAATGAACTAAAAGCATGACAATAACAACAACAACAACAACAACACTAACAACAATCTAACTTGTATTTAAAGGGACCACACATTAGATGCAAAAATTAAAAACAAAATAAGAAATAAAAGAAAAAATAATATAGAAAAAAATAGATAGATTGCCAGTTTAATAGAGAAATTATTATTGAGAGAGAGAGAGAGAGAGGGGGGGGTGGCAGGGAGGCAGGCCAGCTGTTCTCAATCCCTGCTGTAAGAAAAGGCTGGCAGATTTCACTTAACTTTGGAATATTGATAGAAAAACATGCTGCATTTAGTAAGGAGCTGACACACATACATACAGACATACATATATTCATTCATATGTACATACATATACATCGAAAGGCATTATTATATTTTTTTAACCCCTTCAGTAGCGTGACGTGTTTCCCTATTCCTTGTGGTGACTATTTGGTGATTTTGTACAGCTTCACAAACTCATGTGGGGGATTAAAATGGTGAAGACTGTGGCCATTAATCTTCTGCCCTCCATACACCCTTCCTAATGTCAATAAAATGGTCTAATGGTACACAAAACTCAATTAAAATAGTGAAGACTGTGGCCATTAATCTTCTGCCCTCCATACACCCTTCCTAATGTCAATAAAATGGTCTAATGGTACACAAAACTCAATTAAAATAGTGAAGACTGTGGCCATTAATCTTCTGCCCTCCATACACCCTTCCTAATGTCAATAAAATAGTCTAATGGTACACAAATCTCAAGGTAAAAATGTGTCCCAGTACTGAAGGGGTTAAAATAGTGAAGACTGTGACCATTAATCTTCTGCCCTCCATACACCCTTCCTAATGTCAATAAAATGGTCTAATGGTACACAAATCTCAAGGTAAAAATGTGTCCCAGTACTGAAGGGTTCAAGGGAGATAAATCTTCATACTGGTGCCATAGTGAAGGAATTAATCTTCATATTGGTGCCAAAGTTAGGAATTAATCTTGATACTGGTGCCAAAACGCGTCCCGGTCATAGTGGTTGCAGTGATTGGCCGCGGAGTGAGACGGAACGCGGGAGTCGGGGAGTGAGACAGTTCGTAGTCGCATTGAGCTGTGGCTGGGTGAGGTCGTGGTTCGCTGGCTGGCGGTGTTGCTAGTGAGTGAGTGGTGAAGATGGTGATAATAGTGACGAAGAGAATAGCGTGTGTGTGTAGCCTCTCCGTAGTCAGAGGTGAACTATTAATACACCGTTGAGGATACAAAGTGTGGGTGTATGGGTGGAGGGGTGTGTACTGTGTGTGGGTGCCTGCTGGTGACACGGACAGCCGCCGCCAAGCAGTCTGTGGCTAACGTAGGTACTATATTGGTGTAACTCATCATTCCACGTTGGTGTCATGTCATACCCTAACGTTGGTGACCTCCAGAGCAACATGTCAGTGAACTAAAGCTTGTCAATACTTCAGAACCCCAATAATGCAAGCCTTCAATACGTCAACAAACCAATCCCCGGACCCGCTGCCTCTCTCTCAGCCATTGTCTGCCTCATCTCTCACTCATCACAGGCCAGGCAGGTCACAAAGTGGAGCCATAGGCCTAATCTTTCGTTTCCGTTGTTGAAATATATCCATAAATGCCTGATTTGTGTGTTTTGAAGGCCCAGTGAGGGGAAGCGGGCCGGGACGCCATGTTGTGACGTCACGAGTTCCAGGCTGTGACGTCATCATCGCCTCCCGCCAAAACGCCCCGCCGGGGTCCCAGATCGTCGACTACCACTATTATTTATATTTGTCTCAATTCATTTATTTGGAGTGACAAATGCCTTTTAAGTGTTTCTAATGATAGTTCGTTGTGTTTTGCGTGTGTTCCATGCCCGAGTTGAGTGAAGTGCGGTGATTTTTAGGGTGTTTGTGACTTAAATGAGAGGGCGAAAATACGCCAAAATTTTTCCCCGCTGTAAGTGATTTTTTGTTTGAGGTTTTAGCGAAGTGTTTGTGTTTGCAGGGAATGGTTTATGATGAGACAAGTGTGCAGGGCTCCTGACAAGTGAAGGATGTGCACCTGAAGAATGACTTGTAGCCGTGGTAATGTTGCAAAACACGTCAATTTTAAGATATTTATTTTTCTGCTAGGGCGAGTTGCCAGGTTGTCATATGTTGAAATGATAGTCAAAATTTTTGAAAGACGTTATCAATCCTGTTGAATGAAATTGTTGGCCTTTACAATTGTTTTGAAGCAAGTCAAAGTTCAAACACTTTATTTAACATGTTTTTTGAACAATCTTTATTATTCCTCAACCAGGCAATATTTTTATATTTTAAGAATTAGTTTCAATTACTAACGAGTCAGAATTGTCACATAATTCGTGTCCAGCGCCCTTTTTGGGATTCGTCATTTTCAAAATGATTTACGGTAACGTATGTAAGTGACGTCATCAAGGGGGGTCCCCCGGCTGGTCCCTGACCCACACCCCTCTCCGGCCCGAGGGAGTGGGGGTGGATGGGTGGGTGTGTGTGTGTGTGTGTGTGTGTGTGTGTGTGTGTGTGTGTGTAGCCTTGTCTTTCTGTATCAAGGGGAAGGACCTCCCGGCTGGACCCAAACCCGTCCCCTACTCCCACCCCAAGGGAGTGTGTGTGTATCTCTCTATTTTTAGCCTGACCTAACTAAAGTGTGTGTGTGTGTGTGTGTGTGTGTGTGTGTGTGTGTGTGTGTGTAGCCTGACCTAAGCCAGCGTTGTGTGTCCGCAGTGAGCAAGAGATCCTGCGAGAGGAGATCAAGTCCCTGAACGCCGTCAAGTCCCGCCTGCGTCTGCGCATCACGGAGCTGGAGGACGAGGTCAAGAAGGTGAAGGAGGAGGCAGAGAAGGTCGCCAAGGCTGGGAAGTCTGACGATGAGGTGAGGTCAACCATAAAATATTAAAGTGACCTAAAGTATCCTAAAATGTAATTGAAAACCCTAAACTATCTTAAAATACCCTAAAAACACCCTAAACTATCTTAAAATACACTAAAAACACCCTAAACTATCTTAATTACACTAAAAACACCCTAAACTATCTTAAAATACATTAAAAATTATCTTAAAACACCCAGAACTATATTTAAATACCCTAAAAACATCCTATACTATCCAAAACACCCTAAACTATCTTAAAATGCCATAAAACACCCTAAACTATCTTAATACACTCTAAACTATTTTAAAATGCCATATAAACACCCTAAACAATCTTAAAATGCCATAAAAACACCCTAAACTCATAAAACATCATAAACTATCTTTAAATGCCCCAAAAACACCCTAAACTATCTTAGAATGCCCTAAAAACACTCTAAACTATCTTAAAACACTCCGAACAATCTTTAAATGCCCTAAAAACACTCTAAACTATCTTCAAACACAGTAAAAGCCATCTTAAAATGCCACAAAAACACTAAACTATCTTAAAACACTCAGAAGAATCTTAAAATGCCATAAAAACACTAAACTATCTTAAAACACCCTAAAAACACTCCAAACAATCTTTAAATGCCCTGAAAACACTGAACTATCTTAAAATGCCCTAAAAACACTCTAAACTATCTTAAAACACCCTAAAAACACTCCAAACAATCTTTAAATGCCCTAAAAAACACTAAACTATCTTAAAACACTCCGAACAATCTTAAAATACCATAAAAACACACTAAACTATCTTAAAACACCCTTAAAACACTCCAAACAATCTTTAAATGCCCTAAAAACACTCTAAACTATCTTAAAACACCCTAAAATGCCCTAAAAACACTCTAAACTATCTTAAAACACCCTTAAAACACTCTGAACACAATCTTAAAATGCCATAAAAACACTCTAAACTATCTTAAAACACCCTAAAATGCCCTAAAAACACTCTAAACTATCTTAAAATACCCTTAAAACACTCTGAACAATCTTAAAATGCCATAAAAACACTCTAAACTATCTTAAAATGGCGTAAAAACACTCTAAACACTCCAAACAATCTTAAAATGCCCTAAAAATTAACCCAACCCAACCCAACCTAACCTAACCTAACCCACGACCCCCAGGAGGACGTACCAATGGCCCAGAGGAAGAGGTTCACCCGCGTGGAGATGGCCCGGGTGCTGATGGAGCGGAACCAGTACAAGGAGAGGTTCATGGAGTTGCAGGAGGCGTGAGGTGGACCGAGATGATCCGGGCCACACGCACGGACCCAGCCACTGATAAGAAGAATAAGCAGACTATTTGGAAGTTGTGAGTGTGTGTGTGTGTGTGTGTGTGAGAGAGAGAGAGAGAGAGAGTTATTGAAAGAAAGAGAGAGAGTTATTGAAAGAGAGAGAGAGAGAGAGTGTGTGTGTGTGTGTGTCATTCAAAGAGAGAGTGTGTGTGTGAGAGAGAGAGAGAGAGAGAGAGAGAGTGTGTGAGAGAGAGAGAGAGAGTGTGTGTGTGTGTGAGAGAGAGAGAGAGAGAGAGTGTGTCATTCAAAGAGAGTATGTGTGTGTGTGTGAGAGAGAGAGAGAGAGAGTGTCATTCAAAGAGAGAGAGAGTGTGTGTGTGTGAGAGAGAGAAAGAGAGAGAGAGAGTGATTGAAAGAGAGAGAGAGAGAGTGTTATTTTGAAAGAGAGAGAGAGTGTTATTTTGAAAGAGAGAGAGAGTGAGTCTGTCATTCAAAGAGAGAGAGTGTGTGTGTGTGTGTGAGAGAGAGAGAGAGAGAGAGAGAGAGAGTGGTTCATTCAAAGAGAGAGTGTGTGTGTGTGTGTATGTGTGATTGAAAAAACATCCAAATTGTCTTAAAATGCCCTTAAAACACTCTCTCTCTCTCTCTCTCTCTCTCTCTCTCTCTCTCTCTCTCTCTCTCTCTCTCTCTCTCTCTCTCTCTCACACACACACACGAAATTGTCCTCCAATCTTTACATTTCAATTTTTCTATCTCTCTCCTCCTCCTCCTCCACCACCACCACCACCACCACCACCACCACCACCACCACCACCACCATCTCACACCCCCTCTTCTCTCCCACACAGCTTCAGCAACCTCTTTAGCACCTCAGAGAAGCCACAGAGAAAGCCACTTCCGTACGGCAACGTTCGATACAGTGCACCAGCCAGCCAGGTGACCCCCGCCCTGGACACCATGAGGAGGAAGAATCTTGCCGACCACAGACGCAAGGGGCTCGAGATTTTTGATGCTGGATTGTGAGTCTTGGGGCTGTGTTAGATGAGAACTGGGGTATTGTGGGGTGGGTTTTAAGGGTGTTTTGGTGGTTTAAGGGTGTTTGGGTGGTTTAAAGGGTGTTTTGGTGTTTTTTTGTGGTTTTAAGGGTGTTTTGGGTGGTTTAAAGGGTGTTTTGGTGTTTTTTTGTGGTTTTAAGGGTGTTTTGGGTGGTTTAAAGGGTATTTTGGTGTTTTTGTGTTTAAAGGGTGTTTTAGGGTTTTAAGTTTTAAGGTTTTTTGGGTGGTTTAAGGGTGTTTTGGTGTTTTTTAGTGGTGTTAAGTGTGTTTTGGGTGGTTTTAAGGGTTATTAGGGTGTGTTTGAGGGTTTTTAAGGTGTTTTAAGGGTTTGGGTGGTTTAAAGGGTTTTTGGTGTTTTGTGGTGTGTTTGGGTTTAAGGGTTATTAGGGTGTGTTTGGTGGTTTTAGGGTGTTTTTGTGTTTGGTGGTTTATGGGTGTTTTAAAGTGTGTTTTGGCTGGTTTTAAGGGTTATTAGGGTTTGTTTAGTGGTTTTTAGGGTGATTTAAGGTTTTTGGTGTGTTTGGTAGTTTTGGGTGGTTTAAAGGTTTTTGGTGTTTTTAGTGGTGTTAAGTGTGTTTTGGGTGGTTTTAAGGGTTATTAGGGTGTGTTTGATGGTTTTTAGGGTGTTTAAGGGTTTTTTGGGTGTGTTTGGTGGTTTAAAGGGTGTTTTGGGTGGTTTATGGGTGTTTAAGGTTTTTGGGTGTTTTTTGTGGTTTTAAGTGTGTTTACCTGGTTTTAAGGGTGTTTTAGGGGTTATTAGGATGTGTTTGGTGTTGTAAAGGGTGTTTTAAGGTGTTTTGGGTGTGTTTGGTGGTTTTTAAAGGTTTTGGAGTGTTTTGTTTTGTGTTTTGGTTTAAGGATGTTTTAGGGTTATTAGGATGTGTTGAGTGTTTTAAAGGGTGTTTTAAGGTGTTTTGGGTGTTTTTGGTGGTTTAAGGGTGTTTTGGGTGGTTTATGGGTGTTTTAAAGGTTTTGGGGTGTTTTGGGTGGTTTTAAGGGTGTTTTAACCTCTTCTGCTTCTGTTTGACAATTTTATACAGCTTGTGAGTCTTGGGTGACTAGGTTAGGTTAGGCTTGGTAAGACAGACAGACAGGACAGACAGACAGACGGACGGACAGATGGATAAAAAAAGAGATTAGATTTTAATTGGTTAGACAAGAAAAAAAAAAGATTAGGTTCAGCTTATTAAGTTTTCCTTTTCTTTTTAAGTTTGTTTTGGTTAAGTTAGGTTATGGGAGGAGGAGGAGGAGGAGGAGGAGGAGGAGGAGGAGGAGGAGGAAGAAGAGGAGGAGGAGAAAAAGGATATAAAAGTGTTGATAATGAAGAGGAAGAGGAAGAAGAGAAGAAGAAGGAGGAGGAAGGGAAGAAGGAGGAGGAGGAGGAGGAGGAGGAGGAGGAGGAGGAGGAGGAAGTGAAGAAGAGGAGGAGGAGGAGGAGGAGGAAGGGAAGAGGAAGAGGAGGAGGAGGAGGAATAAATAAAATGACAATCAAGAAGAGGAGGAAGACAAGACAAGACAGGTTAGGTTAAGTCTGTCTGTCTGTCTGTCTGTCTGTCTATCTATCTATCTATCTATCTATCTATCTATCTATCTATCTGTGTTACTACCTCTGCCTCACCTCACTATCTATCTGTCTATCCATCTGTCTGTCTGTCTGTCTGTCTGTCTGTCTGTCTGTCTGTCTGTCTGAGCACCCATTAGTCTGTCTGTCTGTCTGTCTGAGCACCCATTAGTCTGTCTGTCTGTCTATCTGAGCACCCATTAGTCTGTGTCTGTCTGTCTGTCTGTCTGTCTGAGCACCCATTAGTCTGTCTGTCTGTCTGTCTGAGCACCCTATTAGTCTGTGTCTGTCTGTCTGTCTGAGCACCCATTAGTCTGTCTGTCTGTCTGTCTGAGCATCCATGTTTGTTTGTTTGTGTGTTTGTTTGTGTTTGTCAAATGTCAAAGTTTTTGTATTCCATCAAATTATTTTTTTCATTTCCTTGTATTTCCTTGATTTCTCTATTTATTCTATTTCACCATTTATTCTATTTCACCATTTTTTTCTGAATTCTCTTTTTAGTTTGCTAGTTTTCTCTCTCTCCGTAACCATTTTCTGTATTCTTCCCCTTCATTTTGTCTCTCTCTCATGTATTTCCCCTTATTCACCCTGCACGTCATCAGTAAGGGTGAGAGTAACACTTGTGAATGCCCCTACTTCACCTCTTAACTGTATGTCTGTATGTATTTATTTATGTAGAGTACACACCAATTTGTATTAATTTGGCGAAGAATTTTGGTCATCTAGGCAATGCAGTAAGTCCTCATGTACAGAACAGTCACCCCTCGGCTATCACGACTCTTCAGCTGTTTTGTTGTGACCCCATTAGTCTGTCTGAGAACCCATTAGTCTGTCTGTTTGTCTGAGAATCCATTAGTCTGTCTGTCTGTCTGAGATCCCATGAAAAGTTGCTAAAATGTTATTATTGCGATCTCATTAGTCTGTGTGTCTGTCTGTCTTAGTACCCATTAGTCTGTCTGTCTGTCTGAGATCCCATTAGTCTGTCTGTCTGTCTGTCTGAGATCCCATTAGTCTGTCTGTCTGTTTGAGCACCCATTAGTCTATCTGTCTAAGCACCCATGTCTGTCTAAGCACCCATTAGTCTATCTGTCAGCACCCATTAGTCTATCTGTCTAAGCACCCATGTCTGTCTAAGCACCCATTAGTCTATCTGTCAGCACCCATTAGTCTATCTGTCTAAGCACCCATTAGTCTATCTGTCAGCACCCATTAGTCTATCTGTCAGCACCCATTAGTCTATCTGTCTAAGCACCCATTAGTCTATCTGTCAGCACCCATTAGTCTATCTGTCAGCACCCATTAGTCTATCTGTCTAAGCACCCATTAGTCTATCTGTCTAAGCACCCATGTCTGTCTAAGCACTCATTAGTCTATCTGTCAGCACCCATTAGTCTGTCTATCTATTGCACACCCAGCCATCTGAGGGGTCATTGGCCAAAGCTGCCTTCCCATATTGATTAACGACAGTCTGTGTGTGCGTCCTCTCCGCTAGACAGAGATAGGCAAATTCTACCATATTTTGTGCTCCAAGTGGCCACCAACCCTCCAAACGTCCTGTACCATCCCCAAACGTCCTGTACCATCTCCAAACGTCCTCTACCATCTCCAAACGTCCTGTACCATCTCCAAACGTCCTGTACCATCTCCAAACGTCCTGTACCATCTCCAAACGTCCTGTACCATCTCCAAACGTCCTCTACCATCTCCAAACGTCCTGTACCATCTCCAAACGTCCTGTACCATCTCCAAATGTCCTGTACCATCTCCAAACGTCCTGTACCATCTCCAAACGTCCTGTACCATATCCAAACGTCCTGTACCATCTCCAAACGTCCTGTACCATCTCCAAACGTCCTCTACCATCTCCAAACGTAAACTAATGAGATATGACTGAACCCTAGCTGTGAAATGTTTGTGAGTGTTAATACAGTAAGCTGGTGTGATTTTTTTGGTGTTTTAATGGTGTTTTAATGGGTACCGCTAAATTGCGCAGAATTTTAAGAAAGGTTGATTAATTTGGGGTCTTTTTTGGCTAACGCACCTATTTCACCCTCCATTAAGTGTGATAGTTGAGTTTTAAGTGTGACTGAATGACCACCACCTCCACCACCACCACCACCACCACCACCACCACCACCACCACCTCCACCTCCACCACCATTTTAGACAACACCACTGCTCTAGAACCACAAATTCACTCAGTTTTAATTAATGAGGACTTACTGTGCTCTAAATACTCAAAAAAAAGGGTGAATATTGTAACATGCACACACGTAAATGAAGTCTCTGTTGTGTTAAGGGATTTGATTCTCTTTCTTCTTGTTTTGTGGGATTTATAGATTTTTGTGGTGTTGGATTCCATAGTTTGTTCTTAATAGAGGATTTGATACCTTATATTTTTCTTGTCATGTTTTTTTTTTAGCTAGTTTTGTTTTGATTTGTTGATTTATTTATTTGTTTGTTTGTTTGTTTGTTTGTTTTCTGCATTCTAAGTGTTTCTTGCATGTTCCCTCTGGTGTTTGTTTGTTTGTTTGTGTTTGTTTACCTGTATTTTCTTCCCTGTTCTTCCTTCTGCTTCCTCCTCCTCCTCCTCCTCCTCCTCCTCCTCCTCCTCCTCCTCCTCCTCCTCCTCCTCCTCCTGTACCACCCCCAGTGACGCAGACTTAGACCCACTCACCGAAACACACTCCTTAGAAACAAGCCTCTCTCCACCTCCGTCCCCCTCCGCCGATGACCTAGCCCCCCCAGCCTACACCCCAGACCCCTCCTGCACCCCCCCCTTCCTCACCCTCCTCCCCAACACTCACAGCTCGTCGGAAAAACTGCAACAACGAAGGGCTACTGAGCGACGTGAGCAGTACCGCCAGGTCCGCGCCCACGTCAAGAAGGACGACGGAAGATTACAGGCTTACGGGTGGAGTCTTCCGGCTAAGACTGGGCAGAGGGCTATAGAAGGGCCCCCCGCACCAGCCCCATCAGCCGCCGCCGCCGCCGCAACCTCAGCGCCGCAGCAGAGGGGAGCGACGGCAGCCTCCTCGCATATTCCAGTCCCAGTGCCTGTTTATTGCCGGCCACTAATGGAAAAGGAGCCAGGCATGAAGGTAGAGAGAGTGAGAGGGGGGTGTATGTGAGAGAGTGAGAGTGGAGGGGGAGGTGTATGTGAGAGAGTGAGAGTGGAGGGGGGGTGTATGTGAGAGTGAGACAGGGGGTGATTAAAATGTATAGAAATTTGGATTTAGAGAGAGAAAAAAAGGATGTGTTTGTGAGAGAGAGAGAGAGAGAGAGAGAGAGGATAAGTAGAAAAAAAAATGAGAGAAAGAGAGGGAAAGAAAATGTGTGAGAGAAAGAGAGAGAGAGAGAGAGAGGGGTTGTTTATTTATTTATTTATTTTAATTTTTCTAAGTTTATAAGAAAGACAGAAGAGAGAGAGAGAGAGAGACTTATACTTAATACCCTCATTTTCTTCCCTCCCTCCACCACCACCACCACCACCACCACCTCCACATCCCCTCAACCACTCCTCTCCACCATCTTCACCTCCACCTCTTCCGTCCATTCCTCCTCCTCCACCTCGTCTTCCCCTCAACCATTCCTCTCCACCACCATCACCTCCACCCTTCCTTCTCTTCCACCTCCTCCGTCCATTCCTCCACCTCTCCACAGATCTGGTGTGCGGCCGGAGTTAATTTGACAGGTGGAAGGACTCGCGATGGTGGAAGTATTGTGGGGGCTAGCGTCTTCTACTCTGGGGATACAGAGACCACCACAGTGAAGCCCGCCGATGATGTGGAGACACTCGACCAGGAACTTAAGGTGGAGCAGGGTGGAAGAATGTGGAAGAGGGGGTGTGGAAGGGTCTAGGAGGGTTCAAGAGGTTTTTAAGGGTGTTTTTTCAAGGGGTTTGTGTGTGGAAGAGTGTGTGTAGGAACAAAAGGTGGAGTAAGGTGGAAGAATGTGGAAGAGGGGTGTGGAAGAATGTGGAAGGGTTCAAGGGTGTTTTTTCAAGGGTTTTGTGTGTGTGGAAGAGTGTGTGTAGGAACAAAAGGTGGATCAGGGTGGAAGAATGTGGAAGAGGAGGTGTGGAAGGGTCTAGGAGGGTTCAAGAGGTTTTTAAGGGTGTTTTTCAAGTGGTTTGTGTGTGGAAGAGTGTGGAAAGAGTGTGCGTAGGAACAAAAGGTGGAAGAATGTGGAAGAAGAGAGAGAGAAAGACAGACAGACAGACAGCACCCCCTCAAACCTTAATCCATCCCCCAAACCCCCACAGGAAGGAGAGAGAGAGCGGAAGGAAGGTGAATTACTGGAGCAGACCCTCTCCTCTCTGGTGTGGATCTGCACCTCCACACACGCCATCAGCAAAGTAACTGTCATTGACGCCAACAACCCTGCTGACATCCTCGAGTCTTTCCACGTGTGTTCCTCCCACCTCCTGTGTATCGCTAGTGTTCCTGGTAAGTCGGGGGGGTGTGTTTGGGTAAGTTAAGGTGTATTTTAAGATAGTTTTGGTGTTTTTAGTGCATTTTAAGACTGTTTAGGGTGTTTTTAGGGCATTTGAAGACAGTTTAGGGTGTTTTTAGGGCATTTTAAGACCAGTTTTTGGCATTTTGAGACAGTTTAGGGTATTTTTAGGGCATTTTAAGACAGTTTAGGGTGTTTTTAGGGCATATTAAGATGGTTTAGGGTGTTTTAAAGGCATTTTAAGAGTTTTTGGCATTTTGAGACAGTTTAGGGTATTTTTAGGGCATTTGAAGACAGTTTAGGGTGTTTTAGGGCATTTGAAGACAGTTTAGGATGTTTTTAGGGCATTTGAAGACAGTTTAGGCTGTTTTTAGGGCATTTTAAGAGTATTTGGCATTTTGAGACAGTTTAGGCTGTTTTTAGGGCATTTGAAGACAGTTTAGGGTGTTTTTAGGGTATTTTAAGACAGTTTTTGGCGTTTTGAGATAGTTTAGGGTATTTTTAGGGCATTTTAAGAGTTTTTGGCATTTTGAGACAGTTTAGGATGTTTTAGGGGATTTTAAAACAGTTTAGGGCATTTTAAGACAGTTTTGGTGTTTTTAGGGCATTTTAAGACAGTTTTGGTGTTATGGCATTTTAAGACAGTTTAGGGCATTTTAAGACAGCTTTGGTGTTTTTAGGGCATTTTAAGACAGTTTTGGTGTGTTTAGGGCATTTTAGAGTTTAGGGTGATTTTTAGGGATTTTAAGACAGTTTAGGGTGTGGTTGACGCCAACAACCCTGCTGACGTCCTTGAGTCCTTCCACATGTGTTCCTCCCACCTCCTGTGTATTGCAAGTGTTCCTGGTAAGTCGGGGGGGTGAAATGGTGTTTTTAGGGGCACTTTGAAGACAGTGTAAGGGTGTTTTGTTATTTATTATTTTGAAACGTTTTATTTTATTTTTGGCTACAAAATTCTGCGGAACATAATCTCTCTCTCTCTCTCTCTCTCTCTCTCTCTCTCTCTCTCTCCCTCTCCCTCTCTCTCAGGTGCCAAGGAGAGCGACTATTCCATGGACGAAGACTTTAACAAAATTGAGAAAACATCAACAATAATACCACAACCACCACCACCACCACCACCTCCGCCACCACTGCCACCACCACCACTACCACCACCACCACCACAGAGGGAGACACCGCTGGGGGAGGAAAGGCGGAAGAGAGTGCGTCTATGGGTACTCTGTCCTTCATCAGCTGTGCCGCAGGAGGGAATATTTTGACACAATCACCGACAGCTCCAGAGACCCCAGAGAAGGAAATTGAAGGTGTGTGTGTGTGTGTGTGTGTTTGGGGTGTTTCAAGTGTGTTTCTGTCCTTGTTTTGTGTGTGCGTTTGTGTGTTTTTGAGTGTTTTGTCGTATCTGTGGTATTCTGTGTGTGTGTTTACCTAGTAGTTTTACAGGGCCTGGGCTTTATGCTCGTGTGCCCCCCCCCTTGTCTCCATATCTACACTTATCCAATTTTTCTGTCAAGCTCTGCACACTCGTTGGTGACATAACTTCCTCACTCAAACTGTTCCACGTCTCAACAATCTTTGCGGGAAACTCAATTTTTTAACATCTCTCAGACATCTTCCTATTCTCAGCTTTTTACTATGCTATGATCTTGTGCTTCTAGTGTCATATTCTTCTCTCAGGATCAGTTTCTCATTATCCACTTGGTCCATTCCGTTGATCCATTTATAAACTTGTATCAGGTCTCTCTCTCTCCTTCTTTGTTCCAGGGTTGGTAGATCCATAGCCTTTAGTCTCTCCTCATATGTCATCCTTCAAATTCTGGAACCATTCTTGTAGCCATTTTTGTAGTCTCTCCAATTTCCTTATGTGTTTCTTTTTATGAGGGGTCCACACTACTCCTGCATATTCCAATCTGGGTCTTATTATAGTACTTATCAATTTCTTCATCATTTCTTTGTCCATGTAGTGAAATGCTACTCCAATATTCCTTAGCAAATTATATGTTTCTCTAAAATTCTATCAATATGGCTTACTGGTTGATTGTTTTCTTCCATCGTCACTCCTAAGTCCTTTTCCTTTTTACTTTCTCCAGTTCTACTCCATCTCCCATCTTATAGATTCCCACAGGTCGTCTTTCACTCTTTCCCATTTCCATGACATGGCTTTTGTTCACATTGAATTCCATTTCCCACTTTTTACTCCATTCCCAGATCTTATTTAGGTCTTCTTGCAGTATTTCACAATCCTCTTTTGCTTTATAACTCTGCACAGTTTCGTATCATCTGCAAACAGATTTATGTAGCTGTTCACTCCTTCTGGCATGTCGTTAATATAAATGAGGAAAAGTATTGGTGCCAATACTGACCCCTGTGGCACTCCGCTTTCTACTGCTCTCCACTTGGACTTCATATCTTTAACTACCGTCCTTATTTCTCTCCCCCTCAAATAATTTTCTATCCATCTCAATGTGCTTCCTTTTAAGCCACCCTTCTCCTCTAACTTCCACAGTAATCTTGCATGTGGCACTTTGTCAAACGCCTTTTTTAAATCCAAATAAATACAGTCAACCCATCCCTCTCTCTCTTGTACTCTATCAACTATTCTAGAATAGAAACTCAATAAATTAGTTACACAAGACCGTCCTTTTCTAAAACCAAATTGGCTATTTGATATTAATTTGTTGTCTTCAAGGAA
>NC_059280.1:1746237-1748737 GCF_017591435.1 Portunus trituberculatus | reverse complement strand
CACCGGCGCGGGGACGGCCAGTGGGACTTAAACAACTACCACTTATTGGACCTAGGACGGCCACACCACTCCATTAGGTGCATGCAGGCGGTCCATGGCAGGGTGTGGTGTGGTTACAGGAACAAGATTCACGTGGTTGACCCCAGGCACATGACCATTGAGGTGAGCAGTACCACAAAACACAAAAAAACATCCCAGAAACACACCAAAAACACCCAAATCATTCAGAAATACTTCAAAACACCCCATAAACACCCAAAACACCCAACAAACACACAAAAACACCCCAGAAACACACCAAAAACACCCCAAATCATTCAAAAACACACAAAACACCCTCAAACACCTCAAAACATCCCTAAAGACCCAATAACACAAAACACCCAGAAACACTCAAAACACCCCAAATCATTCAGAAGTACCTCAAAACACCCCATAAATACCCAAAACACCCAAAAACACCCCAGAAACACACCAAAAACACCCCAAATCATTCAGATATATCTCAAAACACCCTCAAACACCCCATAAATATTCAATAACACCCCAAATCATTCAAAAACACTTTAAAACATCCCAAAACACCTCAAACACCTCAAACACCCCTGAAAGACCCAATAACACTCCAAAACACCCAGAAACACCCCAAAACACCCTCAAACACCTCAAAACACCCTCAAACACCTCAAACACCACATAAATACCCAATAACACTCAAAACATCTCAAAACACCCCAGAAACACACCAAAACACTTAAAACACTCAAAACTATCCCAAAACACACCAAAACACCACAAAACACCCTTAAACACCCTAAAACACCCAAAACCACTCCAAATCTTATACACCCCAAAACACCTCAAAACACTCAAAACTATCCCAAAACACACCAAAAACACCACAAACACACCTCAAAAACACTCAAAACTATCCCAAAACACACCAAAAACACCATAAAACACACATAAAACACATCAAAACACCACAAAACACCACCTAACTTAACCGAACGTGACCACTCGGCAGAAATCGTTTGACGCCCACCCCCGGAAGGAGTCCCAGGTGCGTCAGATGGCCTGGCTGGGTGACGGGGTGTGGGTGAGCATTCGCCTGGACTCCACCCTCCGCCTGTATCACGCACACACCCATCAACACCTCCAGGACGTAGATATTGAGCCTTATGTCTCCAAAATGCTGGGTGAGTGGTTGTGGTGGTGTTGTGGTGTTGTGGTGGTGGTGTTTGGGTGACTGGTTGTGGTTGTGGTGTTGTGGTGTGGTCTGGTGTTGTCTAAAATGTTGGGTGAGTGATGGTGGTGTTGTGGTTGTGGTGGTGTTGTTTGGGTGAGTGGTTGTGGTTGTGGTGTTGTGGTGTGGTCTGGTGTTGTCTAAAATGTTGGGTGAGTGATGGTGGTGATGGCAGTGGTGTTGTGTGTGTGGTGTTGTTTGGGTGAGTGGTTGTGGTTGTGTGGTGGGTGTCTGGTGTTGTCTAAAATGTTGGGTGAGTGATGGTGGTGATGTGTGGTGTTCTTTGGGTGTTATGGTGTGTGTGTGGTGTGGTCTGGTGTTGTCTAAAATGCTGGGTGAGTGATGGTGGTGTTGTGGTGGTGTGTGTGTTGTGTGGGTGAGTGGTAGTGTGGTGTGGTGTGTGGTGGTGTGGTCTGGTGTTGTCTAAAATTCTGGGTGAGTGACGGTGGTGATGGCAGTGGTGTTGTGGTGGTGATGTGTGTGGTGTTCTTTGGGTGAGTGGTGGTGTTGTGGTGGTGTGGTGTGTGGTAGTGTCTGGTGTTATCTAAAATCCTAGGTGAGTGACAGTGGTGATGGCGGTGGTGGTGTTGTGGTGTTGTTTATATATATATCATCTATCATTCATTCATTTAACCTAACCTAACTCCCTATTTATGTATGTAATCCCCATAACCTCCCCATAACCTCTCCTAACCTCTTTACCCCATTCCAGGGACGGGCAAGCTTGGGTTCTCCTTCGTACGGATAACAGCCCTCCTTATCTCGTCACACCGGCTCTGGATTGGTACTGGAAATGGTGTCATCATATCGGTGCCCTTATCTGAGAGTGAGTGTTTGCAGGCCCTGTTTGTTTTTCAGGGTGTTTTAGGGGTGTTTTAGGGGTGTTCCTGGGCCATCAGTAGGCAGAGTTGGGGAGCATCTGTTGTTAATGGTGAGATGACAGACCTTGTTATGCTGATGGTGCAGTGATTGGTGAGTCACTGGGGGCACTGCAGGAGGAGGTGAAGCTGCTGTGGAGGAGGTGAAGCTGCTGTGGAGGAGTTGTGGACCAGTGACTGTGGAGCATCTGTAATTAATGGTGAGATGACAGACCTTGTTATGGTGATGGTGCAGTGATTGGTGAGTCACTGGGGGCACTGCAGGAGGAGGTGAAGCTGCGGGGACTCCAGGTGTCCAGGTGTCCTTGTGGAAGAGCAAGGTCCAGGTGTTTGGTGGTTACTGGGTGAAGCAGTAGTGTGTGTCCAGGTGTGTGGT
>NC_059280.1:1736237-1738737 GCF_017591435.1 Portunus trituberculatus | reverse complement strand
CACTACACCCTTGAAAACACCAATAACTTCCACTACACCCTTGAAAACACCAAAAACACCAATAACTTCCACTACACCCTTGAAAAACACCAATAACTTCCACTACACCCTTGAAAAACACCAATAACTTCCATTACACCCTTGAAAACACCAATAACTTCCACTACACCCTTGAAAAACACCAAAAACTTCTACAACTTCTCTATCGTAGCCTAACCTAATAATTTTTACCAACAGGAGAGGAAAAAAAAGGATTTGCATCATATTTACCCTAAATCTGCCCCTAGAACCTTAAAAACACCCTAAAAAATCCCTAGAACCTTAAAAACACCCTTAAAAATCCCTAGTTCACTAAAAAAAATACCTGTAAAAATCCTAAAACTTAAAAATTACGTTAGAAATTCCTAGATCCCTAAAAGTGCCCTTAAAATTCCCTATTACCTAAATTTCCCTTAAAAATCACAGCAGCTCAATAAAAATCCTTGAAAATCCTTAAAATTTCCCTAGAACTCTTAAAAACACCCTTAAAAATCCCTAGAACTTAGAAAACACCCTTAAAAATCCCTAGAACTTAGAAAACACCCTTAAAAATCCCTAGAACTTAGAAAACACCCTTAAAAATCCCTAGAACTTAGAAAACACCCTTAAAATCCTAGAACTTAAAAACACCCTTAAAAATCCCTAGAACTTAGAAAACACCCTTAAAAATCCCTAGAACTCAAAAAACACCCTTAAAAATCCCTAGAACTTAGAAAACACCCTTAAAAATCCCTAGAACTTAGAAAACACCCTTAAAAATCCCTAAAACTTAGAAAACACCCTTAAAAATCCCTAGAACTTAGAAAACACCCTTAAAAATCCCTAGAACTTAGAAAACACCCTTAAAAATCCCTAGAACTTAGAAAACACCCTTGAAAAATCCTTAAGGTGTCTCTGGAACCTTAAAAGTACCCTTAGAAAAATCCTGGAACCCTTAAAGAATCATTCAAAGCCCTTAAACTTTCCCTAAATCCTTTAAAACACCCTACAATACTGAAAACATCCTTAAATGTCTGTAGAACCTTAAAAACACCCTTAAAACACCCTGGAACCTTTAAAACACTGAAAAACCATGAAACTATTTGTAGAACCCTAAAATTACCCTTAAACTTATCTAGAACCCTAAAAACACCCTTCAGAGCCCTTAAACTGTCTTTACACCCTTAAAACACCCTTAAAATCTTAGACAGCCCCCAAAACACCCTTAAAACACACTGAAACCCTTTAAACTATTTGTAGAACCCTAAAAACACCTTTAAACTCACTCAAGAACCCTAAAGCACCCTTCAGAGCCCTTAAACTTTTCCTAGAACCCTAAAAACACCCTTATAAACCCTTAGAACCCACAAAACACCCTTAGAAACATCCTGGAACCCTTAAAACACCCTTAGAAACCCTTACAACCCCCAAAACACCCTTAGAAACATCCTGGAACCCTTAAAACACCCTTAGAAACCCTTACAACCCCCAAAACACCCTTAGAAACATCCTGGAACCCTTAAAACACCCTTAGAAACCCTTACAACCCCCAAAACACCCTTAAAACACCCTTAGAAACCCTTACAACCCACAAAACACCCTTAGAAACATCCTGGAACCCTTAAAACACCCTTAGAAACCCTTACAACCCACAAAACACCCTTAGAAACATCCTGGAACCCTTAAAACACCCTTAGAAACCCTTACAACCCCCAAAACACCCTTAGAAACATCCTGAAACCCTTAAAATACCCCTTAGAAACTTTATATTCCTTAAATGTCCCTAAAATTCCTTAAAATCTAGACCAGGGGTTCTCAAGGTGGGGTTTTGTGGACCTAGGGGTTGACAAGGATGGTACACCTTTTAAGGACTCCGTGTGTGTGTCTGTCTGTCTGTCTGTGTGTGTGTGTGTGTGTGTGTGTGTGTGTGTGTGTCTGTGTGTGTGTCCATCTTCAGTCAGTGCTAGCAGGTGTTGTCTGTCTGTCTATCTGTGTGTGTGTGTGTGTGTGTGTGTGTGTGTGTGTGTGTTTGTCTGGGTCACATTCCTTGGGGGGGGGGAATGAGAACCCCTGCACTACAAACTTCAGAAAAGAACTTCACAACACTTCGACTGAACCTAACCTAACCTTTAAGACACCCTAGAACCTTTAAAACACCCTTAAAACACCCTGGAACCTTTAAAAACACCCTTAAGACACCCTAGAACCTTTAAAACACCCTTAAGACACCCTAGAACCTTTAAAACACCCTTAAAACACCCTGAAACCTTTAAAACACCCTAGAACCTTTAAAAACACCCTTAAAACACCCTGAAACCTTTAAAACACTCTTAAGACACCCTGGAACTTTAAAACACCCTTAAGACACCCTGGAACCTTTAAAACACCCTTAAGACACCCTGGAACCTTTAAAACACCCTTAAGACACCCTAGAACCTTAAAAACACCCTGGAACCTTTAAAAAACCCTGAAAAACCATTAA
>NC_059280.1:1718737-1728737 GCF_017591435.1 Portunus trituberculatus | reverse complement strand
ATAATGGAGATATTTAAATGAGGGAAGAATAATGGAGATATTTAAATGGAAGGAGAATAATGGAGATATTTAAATGACCCTGCCAAGACATCCAGCCCATGACCCTGCCGAGACATCGAGTAGCAGACATCAATTGAGTGGTAGGGTTTTTAAGGATGTTTAAGGGTTCTGCTGGTATTTTAAGGGTGTTTTAAGGGTTCTGATATCAATGGTAGGGTTTTTAAGGGTGTTTTGTGGTGTTTTAAGGGTTCTGATATCAATGGTAGGATTTTTAAGGGTGTTTTAAGGATTCTGCTGTATTTTAAGGGTTCTGATATCAATGTTGGGGTTTTTAAGGGTGTTTTAAGGGTTCTGATATCAATGGTAGGGTTTTTAAGGGTGTTTAAGGCTTCTGGTGGTATTTTAAGGGTGTTTTGCGGTGTTTTAAGGGTTCTGATATCAATGTTGGGGTTTTTAAGGGTGTTTTAAGGGTTCTGATATCAATTTTGGGGTTTTTAAGGGTGTTTTGTGGTGTTTTAAGGGTTCTGATATCAATGTTAGGGTTTTTAAGGGTGTTTTAAGGGTTCTGGTGGTGTTTTAAGGGTGTTTTGTGGTGTTTTAAGGGTTCTGATATCAATGGTAGAATTTTTAAGGGTGTTTTAAGGGTTCTGGTGGTATTTCAAGGGTGTTTGGTGGTGTTTTAAGGGTTCTGATATCAATGGTAGAATTTTTAAGGGTGTTTTATGGGTTCTGCTGGTGTTTTAAGGTTTAGGGTTTTTAAGGGTATTTTAATGGTGTTTTATGGTGTTTTAAGGGTTCTGATATCAATGTTATGGTTTTTAAGGGTGTTTTGTGGTGTTTTAAGGGTTCTGATATCAATGGTAGGGTTTTTAATGGTGTTTTGTGGTGTTTTAAGGGTTAGGGTTTTTAAGGGTGTTTTAAGGGTGTTTTGTGGTGTTTTAAGGGTTCTGATATCAATGGTAGGGTTTTTAAGGGTGTTTTGTGGTGTTTTTAGGGTTCTAATATCAATGGTAGGGTTTTAAGGGTGTTTTAAGGGTTTTGATATCAATGTTAGGGTTTTTAAGGGTGTTTTAAGGGTTCTGGTGGTGTTTTAAGGGTGTTTAATAAGGAAATATTGTTGATTTATTGAAGGAAATGAAGATAGAGAAATATGTTAACAAAAAAATAATGAGAAAATGTGTCGTAATTTTATGAGAAATAGGATTCAAAAATGACAAAAAATGGCGTAATAAAATAAAGGAAATAGAAAAAATGGAGATATGAATGGAAGGAGAGGAAGGATAAAGATGAAAATAGGAAATAATAATGATATGACGAAAAAAATGGCGGAATATTGTGACAGGGAGAAGAATAATTTTAAAGAAGAAGATTTAAAGAGAGAATAGATAAAGATAAGAAATAATATGATAAAGATGACTAAAAAATGACGTAATATGATAAAGAGAAGAATAATGGAGAAATATTTAGATAAGAAAAGGAGAAAATAGGTAAAAGATAGGAATGGCGTAATATTATGAGAGAGAGAGAGAGAGAGAGAGAGAGAGAGAGAGAGAGTATAATTGAGATATATTTAAATAAGAAAAGGAAAAAAATAAATAAAAAATATAGAAAAAAAAGTGACGAAAAATGGCGCAATGTGAACAAAAGCAATTTATTTCTGGATGGTTCCTTTAAGCTTAGAATTTATAAAGAACACAATTAAAGCTTACGAATTATAAAGAACAATAATTTAAGCTTACAAATTATAAAGAACAATAATTAAAGCTTACAAATTAAAAATAACAATAATTAAAGCTTACAAATGATAAAAAACAATAATTAAAGCTTACAAATTATAAAGAACAATAATTAAAGCTTAGAATTTATAAAGAACACAATTTAAGCTTACAAATTATAAATTACAATAATTAAAGCTTACAGATTATAAAGATTAATAATTTAAGCTTACAAATTATAAAGAACAATAATTTAAGCTTACAAATTATAAAGAAGAAGAATTTAAGCTTACAAATTATAAATAACAATAATTAAAGCTTACAAATTATAAATTACAATAATTAAAGCTTACAAATTATAAAGAACAATAATTTAAGCTTACAAATCATAAAGAACAATAATTTAAGCTTACAAATTATAAAGAACAATAATTTAAGCTTACAAATTATAAATAACAATAATTAAAGCTTATAAATCATAAAGAACAACAATAATAAAGCCACAATTTAAGCTTACGATTTATAAAGCTCACAATTCAAGCTTACAAATTCATGAAGTGCGTAGTTAATATATTGAAGAAAAGTAGGCCATATTTAATTAGGAGAAAATAAAAGCTTGATAAAATAATAATGGATATGATAAATTTTTCCCTTTTTTTTTTAGACGGAAAAAGGGAATAAATTAACAAATAAAATAAAATACTTCATAGCCAGTCCCCCTGCAGGTCAAAGGGTTAAAGTAAATAGAGTTTTTATTTTATTTTTTATTTTTCATTCATTTTCTTTTTTGTGTTAGACGGAAAACAAAGAAAAGGCGGAAAAATAAATAAATATATAAATAAGGGTTCTACTTCATAGCCAGTCCCCCGGCAGGTCAAATTAAGGGTTAACTGGAAGGAAATAAGGTGTTAAAATTTCCCTCTTTAATTAATTCAAGTGGAAATATGGAGATAGAGAAAGAGATAGAAAGTTCCAGAGATTACTAGAGATTTATGGAGAAATAATTGATATATTGAGGAAATCGTGGTAAAACTGCGTGAATAAATGAATAAATTAATGCTATGATATAATTAGGTGATATTGAAGTATTATATAATAGTTGATCTCATTAAAAAGCTTTTATAGAAATATCTGTATAATATTAGTAGCAGTGAGTCATCGGAAGGGTTGGCAGTCAACTAAACCCGTTATAATATTCAAAAAGCTTTAATGGAATATAGAAACTGGTAATTAAACTTCGAAAAAGATAAATATAGATAAAAATAACATAATAGGATGTTTAGACTTAGAAATAACAAAACAATATACTCCAAATAACAATAGGCGAACACACTGGAAAGGTTGGCAACTCTACACACCCATTGAACCTTAACCAAACTCTAACACCAAAAGACACATAAAACACCAAATAAAACACCAAAAAACAAAGCAAAAAAATATAGAATGCGAAAAAACACCCAAAAATCTTAAACAAACTCAATAACAAGTAAGATAAATAAATCAGGTAAATTTTGGCAGGTGTAGCTTTGAAGTAAACGCAAAAACCCCTCAAAAAATCATAAAACACACAAAAAAACACCCAAAAAACGAAAGATTAAAAAAATACTCAAAAAAAGCACCAAAGAACTCAAACAAACTCAATAACAAATAAAATAAATGAATCAGGTAAACGCTGGCATCTGTAGCCATGACACAAACCTCAAACCACCCCAAAAAAAAACACAAAAACACCAAAACAAACACCAAAAAACGAACTAGAAAAATACACCCACCGAAAAAACACCAAAAAGCACCAGCAAAACCTCAGAACCACCAAAATAAATAAAAATAGACAAATCTGCAAGCTGTAGACATCACACAAACCTCAAACCCCAAAAAACCCACAAAACACCAAAACAAACACCAAAAAACGAACCAGAAAAATACAAACACCGAAAAAACACCAAAAAAACACCAGCAAAACCTTCAAACCACCAAAATAAATAAAATAGACCAAACCGGCAACTCCCGCCATGACGTAGTAAAGAGAGGTTTAGGCGCCATTCTACCGAGGCCTCAGTTGGAGTAGAGCAGTGAAAGGGGGAGGACGTGCCGCTGCTGCTCGTCCGCCACCCTTAAAAAATGGAGTTATCTTTAGTAGGGGATCGAGTTTACGCAGCCGAATGCATTCAGAAGAAGCGAGTTAGGAGGGTGAGTCAGTTAGGAACGCTACAGGGGGTCTGGGGGGTCTTTCGGGGGGCGGGGGTCGCTAAGGTAGTGGTGGTGGTGGTCGGTTTGTTTATGTTTTGAGATTTTGTGCGTGCGTGTGTTCGTGTGTGGTGAAATTGTGGTGAATTGTGGTGAGGGTTTGTGGTGGTGGGTGTAAAATTTGCGGTTGTGGTGAAATTGTGGTGAATTTTGGTGTTTTTCGGTTGTGGTGGTCAGACTGTGGTGAATTGTGGTTAATGTTTGTGGTGGTGGACAGACTGGTGAATTGTGGTGGAAGTCGTGAAATTTTGGTTATGGTGAATATTTGTGGTGGTGGTGGTTGCAAATCTTGGTGGTGGTGGTGGTAGAATTGTGGTGAATTTGTGGTTTTTAATTGTGGTGGTGTTGAATTGTGGTTAATATTTGTGGTAATAGTAAAAATGTGGTTGTGGTAGAATTGTGGTTAATAATAGTTGTGGTGGTGGTTGTAAAATTTGCAGTTGTGGTGAATTTGGTGTTTTTCGGTTGTGGTGGTCAGACTGTGGTGAATTGTGGTTAATATTAATTGTGGTGGTGGTAGAATTGTTATTTTGTGGTGAATTGTGGTTAAAAATAGTGGTGGTCGCTGTAATAGTGAATTGTGGTTAATATTTGTGGTAGTGGTGGTGGTGGTGGTAGAATTATTGTTGTTTTGTTTTGCAGTGGTCAAACTGTGGTGAATTGTGGTGGTGGTGGTGGTGGTGGTAGCAGTGAATTGTGGTTATTAATTTTGTGGTAGTAGTAGAAAAATTCTGATTGTGGTAGAATTGTGGTGAAATTGTGGTTGTTTTTAGAATTGTGGTTAATAGTGAATTCTGGTGGACTGATTGTGGTTAATTGTGGTTGTGGTAGTCATTGTTGTTGTTTTAATTGTGGTGGTGGTGGTGGTGGCTTGAATTGTTGTTGTTATTGTTATGGTGGTGATTGTGGTGGTCTTGAATTGTTGTGGTTGTGGTGAATTGTGGTAAAAGTGACAGAAAATTGTTGTTGTGGTGGTGGTGGTGGTGGTCTTGAATTGTTGTTGTGGTGATAAATTGTTGTGAATTGTGGTTAATATTAATTTTTGTTGTTTTTTGTGGTTGTAATGGTGGTGGTGGTGGTGGTGATAAGAGCTTAAGATTGTGGTTAATTGTGGTGGTGATAGATTGTGGTGAATTTTGGTTATTTTTGCAGTCATGGTGAATTGTGGTTGTTTTTGCAGTAATGGTGGTGGTGGTGAATTGTGGTTAATAGTGGTAGTGAATTTTGGTAGTTTTTGTGGTGGTGGTTACATTAAAATTATTACTATTATTTTTATTACATCAGATTTCAACACAAAATTATTATTATTATTATTATTATTATTATTATTATTATTATATAGATAACCACAAAATTAATTACATATATTATTATTTTTATTACATATATACAACATTCCATTACTCCACAAAAATTACTTATCAAATTATTATTATTATTATTACATAAATCAAATTACAACACATAATTAGTTACATAAGAGAGAGAGAGAGAGAGAGAGAGGATTATTAATGTTATATTTATTACCTTGAATTATTATTGTTATTTTTGTTCCAGGGACGAGTGGAATATCTGGTGAAGTGGAAAGGCTGGTCTAATAAGTAAGTATATATAATTTAAACCTATTAATTTATCGCAATTAATCTGTATCTGCATTTATATTATCATTATCCTATTCTAAATTAATCCTTACTGCGTCTTAATCTATCCTGCCCTATCCTAATGTATTGTAACTGCTCCTAATTTGACCTAATGTAATCTATTCTTGACCTATCCTTGACCTTATAGTGTTTGTCTAGTTAATTTCATGTATAGCCTCGTAATATACATGTAGTTCCATCTATAGCCTTTTAATTAACCTGTTTCCTTCGTGTACGGCATCTGTTTTCTCTCTCTAAGTCACTCTCGGAGAAATTATTACAAGCCGTGTTTTTATTGTGTTTTTATTGTGTTTTTTTCATGTATAATCTCTTAATTTATCTAAGGTATTCTAAATTTGCCTGTTTGTTGTATGTCGTCTCTTAATTAACATCGATATTCAACGCACGGCAACATCGATATTCAACACACGTCAACACCAATTTTCAACGCACGTCAACATCGATATTCAACGCACATCAACACCAATATTCAACGCACGGCAACACCAATATTCAACGCACGTCAACACCAATATTCAACGCACATCAACACCAATATTCAACGCACATCAACACCAATATTCAACGCACATCAACACCAATATTCAACGCGTCAACACCAATATTCTACGCATCAACACCAATATTCAACGCACGTCAACACCAATATTCAACGCACATCAACACCAATATTCAACGCACATCAACACCAATATTCAACGCACGTCAACACCAATATTCAACGCACGTCAACACCAATATTCAACGCACGTCAACACCAATATTCAACGCACATCAACACCAATATTCAACGCACGGCAACACCAATATTCAACGCACATCAACACCAATATTCAACGCACGTCAACACCAATATTCAACGCACGTCAACATCGATATTCTATTTTGCGTTTCCTCCTATCTCAAAGCCCACCCGCTAGGAAGTCAGAGAGAGAAAGCCCCTCCTACAAGACTCGAACCCCAAAGCACCCCAGTCCGTCTTTTATTCCCATATTTTTACGTATTTTGCCATTATTCTCTTAATTTATCCATTATTTCATCTACCGCGTTGTAATTAATGTCTTTCTTTGTTTATTTTTATTAACTGCGTTCTTAAAGTGTTGTTGAAATTTTACGAGTGTTTTTTATTATTATTTCACGTAGTCAGGTCTTGTAATTTATTTAATCCGGCGTCTCTATAAACGTAAATATTTGTCACTCTCTATTACGTCTTGGTTCAATTTTACAAGCATTTTATTAACGTATTTTTATTATTTTATTATTATTATTATTATTTCACGTAGTCAGGTCTTGTAATTTATTTAATCCGGCGTCTCTATAAACGTAAATATTTGTCACTCTCTATTACGTCTTGGTTCAATTTTACAAGCATTTTATTAATGTATTTTTATTTATTTTTTATTAATATTATTTCACGTAGTCAGGTCTCGTAATTTATTTAATCCGGCGTCTCTATAAACGTAAATACTCGTCACTCTCTATTACGTCTTGGTTCAATTTTACAAGCATTTTATTAACGTATTTTTATTTTATTTTTATTAATATTATTTCACGTAGTCAGGTCTCGGAATTTATTTAATCCGGCGTCTCTATAAACGTAAATATTTGTCACTCTCTATTACGTCTTGGTTCAATTTTACAAGCATTTTATTAACGTATTTTTATTTTATTTTTTATTAATATTATTTCACGTAGTCAGGTCTTGTAATTTATTTAATCCGGCGTCTCTATACGTAAATACTCGTCACTCTCTATTACATCTTGGTTAAAATTTACAAGCATTTTATTAACGTATTTTTATTATTTTTTTATTATTATTATTATTTCACATAGTCAGGTCTTGTAACTTATTTAATTCCTGTCTCTATAAACGTAAATATGACGAGTGTTTTATTTATTTATTTATTTTTTTTTTCATTTCATCTATAGCCTTTTAATTGATCTGTTCTGTCATTTATATTCTCTTATCCTAACCTAACCATTTTTTTAGGGCATTTTTAAGACTGTTTGACATGTTTTTAGGGCATTTTAAGAGGGCAGTTTAAGACATGTTTTAGGGCATATTAAGACAGTTTGACATGTTTTTAGGGCATTTTAAGACAGTTTGACATGTTTTAGGGCATTTTAAGACAGTTTGGCATTTTTTAGGGCATTTTAAGACAGTTTGACATGTTTTTAGGGCATTTTAAGACTTTGACATGTTTTATGTTTTTAGGGCATTTTAAGACAGTTTGACATGTTTTAGGGCATTTTTAAGACAGTTTGACATTTTATAAGGCATTTTAAGACAGTTTCACATGTTTTAGGGCATTTTAAGACAGTTTGGCATGTTTTTAGGGCATATTAAGACTGTTTGACATGGTTTTAGGGCATTTTAAGCCAGTTTGACATGTTTTTAGGGCATTTTTAAGACTGACATGTTTTTAGGGCATATTAAGACAGTTTGACATGTTTTTAGGGCATTTTAAGACAGTTTGATATGTTTTAGGGCATTTTTAAGACTGTTTGGTATGTTTTTAGGGCATTTTAAGACAGTTTGACATTTCATAGGGCATTTTAAGAGTTTGGCATGTTTTTAGGGCATTTTAAGACAGTTTGACATGTTTTAGGGCATTTTAAGACAGTTTGACATATTTTTAGGACATTTTAAGACAATTTGACATGTTTTTAGGGCATTTAGGACAGTTTGACATGTTTTAGGGCATATTAAGACAGTTTGACATGTTTTTAGGGCATTTTAAGACAGTTTGCCTACTATAAGAGCATTTTATTGACATTAGGAAGGGTGTATGGAGGGCAGAAGATTAATGGCCACAGTCTTCACTATTTTAACACCTTCAGTACTGGGACACATTTTTACCTTGAGTTTTGTGTACCATTAGACCATTTTATTGACATTAGGAAGGGTGTATGGAGGGCAGAAGATTAATGGCCACAGTCTTCACTATTTTAACCCCTTCAGTACTGGGACACATTTTACCTTGAGTTTGTGTACCATTAGACCATTTTATTGACATTAGGAAGGGTGTATGGAGGGCAGAAGATTAATGGCCACAGTCTTCACTATTTTAACCCCTTCAGTACTGGGACACATTTTTACCTTGAGATTTGTGTACCATTAGACCATTTTATTGACATTAGGAAGGGTGTATGGAGGGCAGAAGATTAATGGCCACAGTCTTCACTATTTTAACCCCTTCAGTACTGGGACACATTTTTACCTTGAGATTTGTGTACCATTAGACCATTTATTGACATTAGGAAGGGTGTATGGAGGGCAGAAGATTAATGGCCACAGTCTTCACTATTTTAACCCCTTCAGTACTGGGACACATTTTTACCTTGAGTTTTGTGTACCATTAGACCATTTTATTGACATTAGGAAGGGTGTATGGAGGGCAGAAGATTAATGGCCACAGTCTTCACTATTTTAACCCCTTCAGTACTGGGACACATTTTACCTTGAGTTTGTGTACCATTAGACCATTTTATTGACATTAGGAAGGGTGTATGGAGGGCAGAAGATTAATGGCCACAGTCTTCACTATTTTAACCCCTTCAGTACTGGGACACATTTTTACCTTGAGATTTGTGTACCATTAGACCATTTTATTGACATTAGGAAGGGTGTATGGAGGGCAGAAGATTAATGGCCACAGTCTTCACCATTTTAACCCCTTCAGTACTGGGACACATTTTTACCTTGAGATTTGTGTACCATTAGACCATTTTATTGACATTAGGAAGGGTGTATGGAGGGCACAAGATTAATGGCCACAGTCTTCACTATTTTAACCCATTCAGTACTGGGACACATCTTTACCTTGAGTTTTGTGTACCATTGGACCATTTTATTGACATTAGGAAGGGTGTATGGAGGGCAGAAGATTAATGGCCACAGTCTTCACCATTTTAATCCCCCACATGAGTTTGTGAAGCTGTACAAAATCACCAAATAGTCACCACAAGGAATAGGGAAACACGTCACGCTACTGAAGGGGTTAGTTAATAGTATTCTTTTAGTGCTACACTATTAAAACTACCATTATCAAGTTTTTATAATGTACTACTAAGACTATTACTATCAGCTTTACTTGTGGGTTTTTAAGGGTGTTTTTGGGGTTCTAGTGATGGAGTGCTAAGATTTCTGTATATAATGGAGAAACTGTCTTTGAAACTCGTCTAATTGTCTCTGCGGCCTTGGAAATCTGTCATGGTGAGAGGAGGAAGGTGTCCAATATTTCCTTCATCTGCACATTTCCTGCCGCTACGATCTCTTCTCTTAGGCGTTCCAAATGTCCACTGTCCTCTGCGGGAAACTGTACTTCTTAACCCCAGTCCAGCGCTCTTAACCACTCACCTATCAAACTGTTGTGA
>NC_059280.1:1711237-1713737 GCF_017591435.1 Portunus trituberculatus | reverse complement strand
ATGTTTTGAGTGGTGTTGAGTGGGGGTTTATTGGTGTTGTGATGTTTTGAGTGGTGTTATACTGGTGTTGAATGGTGTCGACTGGTTATGTGATGTTTTGAGTGGTGTTGAGTGGGGGTGTATTGGTATTGAGTGGTGTTGACTGGTGTTGTGATGTTTTGAGTGGTGTTGTGATGTGTTAATTAGTGCTGTATAGTGGTGACTGGTGTTGACTATAGTTACCTTACATTTGTTGATGGTGTTGAGTGGTGTTGTGATGATTTGAGTGGTGTTGACTGGTGTTGTGATGATTTGAGTGGTGTTGTGATGTGTTAATAAGTGCTGTATAGCGGTCACTGGTGTTGACTATCGTTACCTTACATTTGTTGGTGGTGTTGAGTGGTGTTGTGGTGTTTTGAGTGGTGTTGACTGGTGTTGTGATATTTTGAGTGGTGTTGTGATGTGTTAATTAGTGCTGTATAGTGGTCACTGGTGTTGACTATCGTTGCCTTACATTTGTTGGTGGTGTTGAGTGGTGTTGTGATGATTTGAGTGGTGTTGACTGGTGTTGTGACGTTTTGAGTGGTGTTGTGATGTGTTAATTAGTGCTGTATAGTGGTCACTGGTGTTGACTCGTTGCCTTACATTTGTTGTTGGTGTTGAGTGGTGTTGTGATGATTTGAGTGGTGTTGACTGGTGTTGTAATATTTTGAGTGGTGTTGTGATGTGTTAATTAGTGCTGTATAGTGGTCCCTGGTGTTGACTCGTTGCCTTACATTTGTTGATGGTGTTGAGTGGTGTTGTGAAGATTTGAGTGGTGTTGACTGGTGTTGTGATGTGTTAATTAGTGCTGTATAGTGGTCACTGGTGTTGATTATCGTTACCTTACATTTGTTGGTGGTGTTGAGTGGTGTTGTGATGATTTGAGTGGTGTTGACTGGTGTTGTGATGTTTTGAGTGGTGTTGTGATGTGTTAATAAGTGCTGTATAGTGGTCACTGGTGTTGACTATCGTTACCTTACATTTGTTGGTGGTGTTGAGTGGTGTTGACGGTGTTTTGGTGTTGCAGGAGAGCCGCAGCACCAGCAGCACCACCTCCCTGGACCGTGAGGCAGCGGAGAGGAGCGGGGGCAGCAGCGCATCGTCCCGGGTGGAGCTTGACACCACCACTGAGGATGACGACTATGACGACAACACCACCACCACCACCACCACCGTCACCACCACCACCACCACCACCACCACCACCTCCACTCCATCCTCCCCCACTACCACTACCACAACCCCCTCCTCCCCAACCACCACTAGTACTGTTCCAGGGGGCTCGCCGGTGATGCCCCCAGTCACCACCACCCCGCAGCCCCCCTCGAGCCCCCCAGCGTCCCCCCCCACAGTGGGTAAACGTAAGGCGGAACCTTTGAGGGACGGGAAGGTGGGGATCTCCATTACTAAAGACAATTCAGATGGGGACTCCAGCCCTCCCCCCTCCAAAACCCCTGCCTTACCTCCCCAAGCCCCTACCCCCTCACGCCCCCTAACCACGCCCCTGACCACCACCACCACCACCATGTAGCGTCACCTAAATCCAAGCGACCCCTCTCCCCAGACACCCCCCCAGGGAAGCCTCAGGGCCCGGGGGGGGATGGTGTGGGTTCCCAGGGGGTTCCTCCGCCCCCCTCCGCCCCCCCTCCACCCCCCCCTACGGTGAATGGATCAGTGAAGGCAAAAGATGCAAATGTGTCTGAACAGGTGAAGGAGAATCACGAGGAGAGTGTGGTGGAGGGGGAGGAGGAGGTGGAGGAGGCGGAGGAGGTGAAACGGGAAGGGGTGGAGGGGAGGAGGAGGAGGAGGAGGAGGAGGAGGAAGAGGAGGAGGAGGAGGAGGAGGAGGAGGAGGAACAAGAGGTAAGGTTTTCTTGTTCAAGTTTTATTTATTTATTTATTTATTTTTTTTTTTCATCCAAAGACACTCCAGTTTTCACCCCGTAAACCCTTATTTCACCCCTAAACACCCCAAAACACCCCCAAAACTCATAATTCACCCCTAAACACCCCCAAAACACCCCTTAAACCCATATTTCACCCCTAAACACCCCAAAAAATACTGTCAACACCCCAAAACACCCCTTAAGACCACAGTTCACCCTTAAACACCCCCAAAATGACTCCCAACACCCCCAGTACTGTCCTGGATCCCTAAAACACCCCAGTACACCCTTAAAAATCCACATTTCACCCCAAAACACCCCAAAAAACTATCATTTCACCTCATACACCCTTAAACACTCTTAAAAACCCATATTTCACCCCTAAACACCTTAAAACCCACATTTCACCCCATAACATCCTCTAAAACAATGCCAACACCCCAATACACCCCTAGAACACCCTCTTAAACCATATTTCACCCCAAAAATACTTGTAATACCCACAATACACTTCAAAACACCCTTAAAAACACATTTCACCCCAATAGTACGCCCAATACACCCCAAAACATCCTTAAAATCCCTTCGTTCACC
>NC_059280.1:1693737-1703737 GCF_017591435.1 Portunus trituberculatus | reverse complement strand
TCACGACCCAGGCTGACACACACCGCCAGTCACACCAGCGCCAAGTTGCCAACCCGCTAAGCCTTCAGTTCTGTGTTTGCCTAGGACACACACACACACGAGAGAGAGAGAGAGAGAGAGAGAGCAGTGCATGTTTGTCAATAGTTTCTTCGTAGCACCAAGTTTAAGCACCATCAAGCACCACAACTCCATTAATGAAGGTAAGAGTGCAGTGGTGGTGGCGGGGCGGGGCGGGGCAGCCTCACAGCTTGGCCCTAACACTTCTCCTCCTCGCCCTGCTGCCCCCCCCCAAGGCTGTACTGTGAGGTGTGAGTGGTTCTGTGGGCAGTGTTTGATGTGATTGGTTTGTTTGTTTAGCTGTGGTGGTGGAAACAGTGGGAAAGACAGGCGTATACTGAAAGGTAAACAAACAGTCAGGTTAGCGGGAGGCACGGCGTCCCTATTTCAGGCATTACTGGCTTCATTTCTCACTCACTGTAAGCCACACATGGCTCAGAGTGAAGCCACCTGCCCATCATTGTATCACATCACGTCATATAGAGTAGACAATAGTAGACATGGCCTTATTTTGGTGAAATAAGAGGCAAGATGGCCGCCCCGCCAGCCAGCCTGTCTTGGCCTCGTAGCTCCGCCCACCCGCTGCTTCAAAGACGTTTTCCAATCTTTTCTTAACTCCATTATTCGGTGTTTGTATTATGTTTTTATGGTTCCTATAAATACTGCGTTGTGTTTGAAGAGTGTTCCGCGCCAGAGTTCGGTAAATATGTGGCGTTTAGTGGTGTTTTATGGCGTGTGTAAATGTCTTTTCAACGGCCAAATTTTCCATCTGCTATTTTGAGTTTTTTATTTGAAGGTGTAAGTGGGCCTTTATGGTGGCAAAGAGTCGTCTGTGCTGTTTTAGGCGTGAAATCAACCCATTGAGTCAAATATGTGGACTTTGAAATGGTGTTTGGTCCCGTTAAACGTAAGTTTTATATTTTGTATTTGATTTAATTACGTTTTTGGTTGACGGTCTAACTCGGTGTCCAATGCCTTAAAAGAAAGGTCAGACTGTGTCAAGTGTGTTAAAATACTCGCCAAGTGAAAATGGCTGGACTTGACAAGAGTTTTTGATGAGTTTGGATTTGAATGGTTTTGTTTGACATAAATAAGTTTGATTGGTTCACTTCTGGTTCTAGCTAACTGTTGGACGCCTGAGAAGAGAGTTTATATTGTCTAATATTTTTCAAAAGAAATATAAAGTGGAAATGGGTGGACGTTTTTGAGTTTCATGAGTGCAAATGATTTTATAATTTATAATATAGTTAATTTACACAATTCTTTCAAACTAGTTAGGCAGGAGATGTTTTTATGTTGTGGATGTTAGTTAAAGTTTGTACACAGTCGTAAAATGTCAAGCATTCGGCCGTGGCTTCGTTTTTTCTATGGGTCAATTTTCAAATTATTTACGTAATTTAGACGAGTCTCCGCTGGTCCCGCGCATTCTGTGACGTCACAGCCCAGGCCTTGGGCTGGCGTCCCTCCCTCCCAGCCGCCCAGTTCGTCAGTATTTTGCCTAATATCTAGTGATTTCTGCGTGTTTGCGTGTGTTTCTAGGCTCTGGTGTGTAGATAATAATGGTAGAAGGAAGAAGAAAGGAGAAATAAAGGAGGAGGAGGAGGAAGGAAGGAGAAAAGTAGGTGGAAGAGGAGGACCAGCCAAGGCTGCCAAGCCACTTCCTCAATATTTTGCCTAATATCTTGTGTTTTCTGAGTGTTGTGATGTGTTTCTAGGCTCAGGCGTGTAGATGGAAGCAACAGAAGGAAGAAAAAAGCGAAACAGAGGAGGACGAAGAATAAGGAGGGAGAAAGAGAAGCAGAAGAGGAGGAGGATCCAAGCCACAACATTTAGGTAAGTCACCCTTGTAATCTTGCCGTCCTTTTTAATACTTTTTTGGGTATATTTGTGTATTTGAAGTGTGTGTGGCAGTGTTGCAGGGTGTTTTGGGTGTTACAAGTGTGTTTTGGGCAGATTTTGTGTGTGTTGGATGGTTTAAGGCATATTTTACGTATCTTGAGTGTGGTGTGGAGGTGTGTGTGAGTGTTTGGGTGTGTCTTGAATGTGTTTGGGCGCATTTTAAGGGTTTGTCATGTGTTTTGCGTGTGTTTTAAGTGATTTTGGGTGTTTTTCAGGTGTCTTGGGTGTGCTTGGGGATGGTGTTGGTGTATATTGGGTGTTTCTACTGAGTTTTGAGTATTTGGGAGAATTAAAGTGTTGTATAGTCTCTCTCTCTCTCTCTCTCTCTCTCTCTCTCTCTCTCTCTCTCTCTCTCTACAAAAAAAACCTCAATATCTTCAACTACGTTTATTATGACGATTAAATACAATGGCAATCAGTTATATACATACACAAATATACACAGGGAACATATACATACATGAATACTGAAGGAAGGGAAGCTCAGACGTATAGACGAGTATGTATATGTAGAAATCACCTCATATGGATGGTAAGCTAAGTATGCTGTATTTTGACATGTGTATTCGTAAAAGGGGTTAAAATTTGTATGAGATAGTTAAATAAAAGTTGATTTTTTGTGTGGTTCTAAGTGTGGTAGGGTGTGGTGGACAGGTGGAGGAAAGATGGAGGAAGGTCTGTGAGTGGAGAGAAGTGTGGAGGTAACTTGTGGAGGGAGATATGGAGGAAAAATGAGTGACGGAGAGAGAAAAATAAATTAAAAGATTGGAGAATAATTGATCTTTTGTGGTGACCTAAGTGTGGTAGGGTGCTGTGGAGTGGTGGACAGGTGGAGGAAGATGGAGGAAGGTCTGTGAGTGGAGGGAAGCGTGGAGGTAACACGTGGAGGGAGATATGGAGGAAAATCGATGTAGTGATGGAGAGGAAATTTTAATGCCAATGTAAACAAATGATCAATGCTAATACTGTGTGGAATTAGACAGGTACAATGATACTGAGAGAGAGAGAGAGAGAGAGAGAGAGAGAGAGAGAGAGAGAGAGAGAGAGAGAGAGAGAGAGACAGTAACATCTCTTTATAAACAGGTATGGCACAAAAGTGTATGTACGTGTGTATGTGTATACAGGCCAGACACACGTACATACACCCTCTTAGTCTAGACAGGTGTGTAGGGGTGGGGGTGACAGGTGTGTGGGAGGTGTGACAGGTGTGGGGGGGTGTGATAGGTGTGTGGGGTGTAACAGGTGTGTGGAGGGGTGTGACAGGTGTGTGGGGTGTGTGACAGGTGTGTGTGGGTGTAACAGGTGTGTTGGGGGCATGTGACAGGTGTGTGGGGGGGTGTGACAGGTGTGTGGAGGGGTGTGACAGGTGTGTGGGGTGTAACAGGTGTATGAGGGGTGTGACAGGTGTGTGGGAGGTGTGACAGGTGTGTGGGGGTGTGTGACAGGTGTGTTGGCCAGTGTGACAGGTAGGAGGGGTGTGTGACAGGTGTGTGGAGGGATGTGACAGGTGTGTGGGAGGTGTAACAGGTGTGTAGGGGTGTGTGACAGGTGTGTGGGGGGTGACAGGTATGGGGGGTGGCAGGTGTGTGGGGTGTGACAGGTGTGTTGGGGGGACAGGTGTGTGTCTTTACATTTATTTACATATTAAGCTAATTTTTTTTCTGTATTTAAATTTTCTTTCTCTCTTTCTTCTCTCTCTCTCTCTCTCTCTCTCTCTCTCTCTCTCTCTCTCTTTACAATCTCAAAAAACACACCACAGTGCTTCATAACCTCAAATACTACCACTACTACTACTACTACTACTACTACTACTACTACTACTACTACTACTACTACACCACTTTACACCCATACTTCCTCCTAACACAGATAAGCAGCAGTGTAGCCAGCAGGGCGTTTGTGAGCAGGGACACCACCAGCAGGGCGCTCAGATAAGGGATCAGCCAGAAGTAGTAGAATCTGAAACCACAAAGAGAGGTTTTAGGGAATTTTAAGGGATTTAAGTTTTTTTTAAGGGATTTTAGGGTTTTTAGGGTGTTTTTAAGGGGATTCAGTGTTTTTGGGGATGTTTTTTAGCATTTTCTCAAGTTTTTGGGTGTTTTTATGGTCTATTAAGGGAATTCACCTCTATAACCCCCAAACACATCCCTAAAACACCATCACACACCTTAAAAACACCAAAAACACCATCAAACACACCCAAACATACCCAAAACTGCCAAACACCCTGAAAACACCCAAAACACCCTTAAAACACACAAAACATCCTTAAAACACCCAAAACACCCTCAAAACACCCTTAATACCCACAAAACATCCTAAAACACCCAAAACACCCAAAATACACCAAAACACACCCAAAAGACCAAAAACACCCTCAAAAAACACCAAAAACATCCCTAAAACCCTCAAAACACCACCAAACACACCCAAAACACCACCAAAACACTCCACAGTCTCTCACCTCTTACTCAGCACCCCTTCAATATCCGTGCCTCTACGCAGTTTGAGCAGGGTGAGTCCAAGCTGCATTCTGGACCCCTCAGTGTTGGCGGACGACTTGAGACAGGACACGTAGGCTGCATCTCCGCTATCCACACACTCCTTCTTGTGGTACAGGTGGAATAGGGACGGATCAGGGGCGCGGATCACCTGTTTAGGGCCGTTTGGGGTCGTTTGGTTAGTTCCAGTAGGTGTGTGTTTTGTTTTTTTTTTTTTCTTGTTTATATACATTTATTATTTTATTTGTGTGTTTGTCTGTGCTTAAAACTACCTAAAAGCCTTTAAATCGTCCCAAACACCCTTAAATCTTCCCTCAAAATCCTGTAACCACAAAATCCTGTAACCACCTCTAAACACCCTAAAACACTGTCAAAACACCACAAAACACTGTCAAATCTCTCAAAATACCACAAGACCACCAAATCATCTCAAAACACACAAACACACAAAACACCCAAACACACCAAACATCCACAACACACTTAAAACACCCAAACATCTCAAACACTAAACACACCAAAACATCCCCAACACACAAAACACCTCAAACACCTCCAAACACTCAACCACACCCAAAACACCAAAACACACAAAACACTCAAAACACACCAAAAACACCCCAAAAACACCCCAAACCACCCACCTTCAAGTAATCTTTAGTGAGGAACTGCTGGTATAGGGCCTCATCCTCGCCCCCAGGCCCTGATGTCCAGATAGCCCCCCGCAGCATCATAGTCCCCCCTCGAGACACAGCTCATGCCAAACCCAAATTCCCTCCAGAAGCCAGTGTCCTCCCTGACCCTTAGAAGCTCAGGGATGGCAGGGATCTCCATTTCTTGAAGGGAGTAGACCAGTTCAGGATTATACAAGGAGAATACCATGGGGTAGTATACCTGGGGGGGGGAATATTAGGGTTAGTTTAGGGTCTTTTTGGTGTTTTTAGGTGTTTTTGGTGTTTTTTTTGGTGTTGGGGTGTTTTGGGGGTTTTGGGGTTTTGGGGTTTGGGTGTTTTGGTGTTTTGTTGTGGTGTTTTGGTGTTTTGGGGTTTTGTGTTTAAGGTGTGTTTAAGGGTGTTTTGGTGTTTTGTGTGTTTGGGGTGTTTAAGGGTGTTTTGTGTGTTGTTTGGGTGTTTGGGGTGTTTAAGGTGTTTTGGGTGTGGGGTGTTTTAGTGGGTGTGGATGTTTGGGTGTTTTGTGGGTGTTTGGGTGTTTTGGTGGTGTTTGGTGTTTGTGGTGTGTTTTTGGTGTGTTTTGGGGTGTTTGTGTGTTTGTGTTTGGTGTGTTTAAGGGTGTTTAGTGTTTGTGTTTTGGTGTTTTGTTGGTGTTGGGTGTTTTGGGTCAAGGTGTTTTGGTGTGTTTGGGGTGTTTGGGTGTGTTGGTGTGTTTTGGGGTGTTTTGGGTGTTGGGGTTTAGTGTGGGTGTTTGGGTGTTTGGTGTGTTTGTGTGTTTTGGGATGTTTTGTGTTGTGTGTGTGGTGTGTGAGTGTGTTCGTGTGTTTAAGGGAGTTTTTAATATTTTAAAGGAAATTCTAGGTATTTTTTTAGGGTTTTAAGGAATTATTAAGATTTTCAGAGATTTTTTAAAGGATTTTTAAGATATTTTTAAGGGTTTTCAGTAAATTTTAAGAATTTTAAGATATTTAAAGGTTTTTGAGAAATTTTTAAAGGTTTTAAGAAAATTTTAAGGTTATAAGTAAATTTTTGTACTACTACTACTACTACTACTACTACTACTACTACTACTACTACTACTACTACTACTACTACTACTACTAACCTGCTTCCTGAACACCACATTGGAACGACATCTCTGGAAGAAGTCTCGTTTGACAATCACATCGACGTCGCAGAAAAATAGCAAATCTGTGTCCTTTTGAGTGGCATGGAGGGCACCACATGGAGGCCCTTACCCCTGGAGAACCCCTGGGGGCCTGACGCTTCCCCCAGGGGCACCACAGACCACTTGAAGTTCGGGAAGCTTGCCGTTTGAGCTGCGGTAATGTTTTTGAGTGTGTGCGTGTTTGCGTCAAAGTAGGCAACAGTAAGGGTGATGTGGGGGTCGTGTGGTAGAACGGTGATTGCCAAATGGTGTAGAAATGTGATGTATTTCTCCAAACGGCCCTTCAGTGCTATGACGATGTGTACTGGCTGTTTGGGTGGTGTTTTTTGGGTGTTTGGGGTGTTTTGGGTGTGTTTTGGTGTGTTTAAGGGTGTTTTGGTGTGTTTTGAGGTGTTTTGGTGTGTTTTGGAGTGTTTTAGGTGTATTTTGGAGTGTGTTTTGGGGTGTTTTGGGGTGTTTTGGTGTGTTTTGAAGTGTTTTAGGGTGTTTTAGAGTATTTTGGTGTGTTTTGGTGTGTTTTGAAGTGTTTTAGGGTGTTTTAGAGTATTTTGGGTGTTTAAGTGTGTATTTGGGAGTATTTTGGGTGTGTTTTGGAGTGTTGGGTGTTTGTTTTGGTGTGTTTGGGTGTTTTGGAGTATTTTGGGTGTGTTTTGGGGTGTTTTGGAGTGTTTGGAATGTTTTGGGGTGTTTTGGGGTGTTTGGAGTGTTTTGGGGTGTTTTGGGGTGTTTGGGGTGTTTTGGTGAGGTTTTGGGGTGTTTTAGAGTGTTTTGAAGTATTTTGGGTGTGTTTTGGGGTGTTTTAGAGTGTTTTGAAGTATTTTGGGTGTGTTTTGGGTGTTTTGAGGTGTTTGGAAGTGTTTTGGGGTGTTTTCAAGTATTTTGGGTGTGTTTTGGGAGAAAGAGAGAAATTTGAATAAGTTATGACTTATTTTATTTATTTATTTCATTATATTTTCATTATCCTCCTCCTCCTCCTCCTCCTCCTCCTCCTCTCCTCCTCCTCCTCCTCCTCCTCCACTGACCTTGACACTCTCCACGCCAATGACCCGCACGACCTCCGCCTGTCCCATTTTCTGAAACAACACAACCCGTTTTCTTTCTTCCGAGTCTCTGTCTTGAAGAGAAGGTCATGCTCCAGTCCATCAGGGAGCCACCGGTACCTGGAGGAGGAGGAGGAGGAGGAGGAGGAGGAGGAGGAGGTGGGTGGAGGAGGGAGGTCGGAAAGTGTTTAGGAGAAAGAGGAAGAGAAGGAGAGGAGGAGGAGGTGGAGGAGGAGGAGGAGGAGGAGGAGGAGGAGGAGGAGGAGGAGGAGGAGGAGGACGACGAGGAGGAGGAGGAGGAGAAGAAGAATTGATAGGACAAAATAAAAGAGGAAGAGGAGGAGGAGGAGGAGGAGGAGGTGGGTGGAGGAGGAGGTGGGTGGAGGAGGAGGAGGAGGAGGAGGAGGAGGAGGAGGAGGAGGAGGAGGAGGAGGAGGAGGAGGAGGAGGAGAGAAGAAGAAGAAGAAGAAGAAGAAGAATTGATAGGACAAAATAAAAAGAGGAGGAGGAGGAGGTGGGTGGAGGAGGGAGGAGGAGGAAGAGGAGGAGGAGGAGGAGGAGGAGGAGGAGGTGGGAGGAGGAGGAGGAGGAGGAGGAGGAGGAGGAGGAGGAGGAGGAGGAGGAGGAGGAGGAGGAGGAGGAGGAAAGCAATAAATTAGATAAAGAAGAAAAGAAAAATTTGGATTAACACTCTCTCTCTCTCTCTCTCTCTCTCTCTCTCTCTCTCTCTCTCTCTCTCTCTCTCTCTTACCTCCCGCTCACGAGTTCTGGGAGAGAGAGAGAGCGCTGGACACTTAGAGAGGCGATCTGCTTGGCGTGAGAGAGCAAGGCAGACTCTCTCTCAGTCCTCTCCCTCTCCACCTCTCCCTCTCTCTGGAACACACTGTCGGCCTCGTAGTAATAGTAAGGCAATTGGTCCGTCCTGGAATTGGTACGGTCCCTTAGTGGTGCGTGGTACAGCGAAGTGGTGCGTGGTACAGTGGTGTGTGTGCGTGTGTGTGGTACAGTGGTGTGTGTGTGGTACAGTGTGTGTGTGTGTGGTACAGTGGTGTGTGTGTGTGTGTGTTGTTACTAATATTATTACTGCTACTGCTACTACTACTACTACTACTACTACTACTACTACTACTACTACTACTACTACTACTACTATTACTTACATGGTCTCTACTGGATGAGGAAAGTTGAACGGGAGAGAAAATTCTTCCTCCTCCTCCTCCTCCTCCTCTTCCTCTTCCTCCTCCTCTTCCTTCGTCTCTTGCTTCACTATCTGGAAACGAAAAGAAAAGAGAGAGAGAGAGAGAGAGAGAGAGAGAGAGAGAATTATTAGATTTTGTGTCTTATCAATCTTTATTTGTAAAAAAAAAAAAAAGATTACATTGTCTCTCTCTCTCTCTCTCTCTCTCTCTCTCTCTCTCTCTCTCTCTCTCTCTCTCTCTCAGCTCGAATCATAATTTTCTGAAACTCAAAACACAAATCTCAAGGTAAAAATGTGTCCCAGTACTGAAGGGGTTAAAATAGTGAAGACTGTGGCCATTAATCTTGTGCCCTCCATACACCCTTCCTAATGTCAATAAAATGGTCTAATGGTACACAAATCTCAAGGTAAAAATGTGTCCCAGTACTGAAGGGGTTAAAATAGTGAAGACTGTGGCCATTAATCTTCTGCCCTCCATACACCCTTCCTAATGTCAATAAAATGGTCTAATGGTACACAAATCTCAAGGTAAAAACATGTCCCAGTACTGAAGGAGTTAAAATAGTGAAGACTGTAGCCATTAATCTTGTAACCCTTCGTAATGTCAATAAAATGGTCTAATGGCACACAAAACTCAAGGTAAAAACATGTCCCAGTACTGAGCCACGCAATGAATACCACAAGGTTAATCTCAAGGCGTCACAGAGAGAGAGAGAGAGAGAGAGAGAGAGGCCGCGAGATCCAAACTCGCGCATAGACGATAAAATAATGACGTTACTTTTCACTGTACAAACCCAGCAGTGCTAAATTGATGGTGTGTGCGTAGCTTAGGAGTGTAGAATAGTGTACTTGAGGGTGTTTGTACAAGTGGATCAAGAAATACTGCTTCCTTTCGAGACTACAAAGATGGCTCTCATCAGTAACACGTCTTAAGGAAGTCACTACATTGATTTCATATATTTAATTGATTTTCACACGATAAATGCCACAGGGTTAACCACAGGGCGTCACAGGAAAGGGGGGGGCGAGATTCAGACCTGCGTAGGGATGATATATAGGGAGGAAGGCTGTGGCTTATCTAACCTTTAAAAGCTCCCTATTTAGAGAGAGAGAGAGAGAGAGAGAGAGAGAGAGAGAGAGAGAGAGAGAGGGCGCGAGATTCAGACACGCGCATAGACCATAGAATAATGAAGCTATTTTTTGCAGTGTCAAATTGATGGTGTGTGTAAGAACGAACGCAGAAAAACTATTACTACTACTACTACTACTATTACTATTATTACTCAAACGCCACCACAAATGTCACAAAACACTCCTAACTTGTTATATACACTAGAAATTCACCCTTAAACACACCAAAACACCCTTAAACACCACAAAACACCCCAAAACACCACCAAACCCATCCAAACACACCCAAAACACGTCAAAAACTTGTTATATGGACTAAAAATTCTCTCTCTCTC
>NC_059280.1:1666237-1683737 GCF_017591435.1 Portunus trituberculatus | reverse complement strand
TCAGGGAGGTGGACAGAATAGTGGTGAGAGGAAGAAGAAAGCCTTGTGCAGCGAGGGTGGGGGAGGAGGGAGGAGTGAGGAGGGGAGGCAAGCAGTTAGGAAGGTAGTTAGGAAGGTTAATAGAGCAGTTAGCATGAAAATAGCGATAAAAGATAGCAAGAGATGCAACATTCTGGTGAGAAAGAGGCTGAAGACAGTCAGTCAGAGGAGGGGAGTTGATGACACGAAGAGCTTTTGATTCCACCCTATCTAATAAAACTGTGTGACTGGAACCCCTCCCCCCAGTTAGCAGTTGGAGGGTGTTTTAGCAAGAGATGAGATGTGAAGTTTGCAGTGAAGATTATGAGCAAAGGATAGAGCGAGGATAGTCAGTGTGGCAGAGGGAGACAGTTGAGTGTCACTGAAGAAGAGGGGATAGTTGTCTGGAAGGTTGTGTCCACTTGATACATGGACCAATTGACTTTTTGAGGCATTGAACACTACTAAGTTTTCTCTGCCACAATCAGAAATATTAGAGAGAGATCGGAAGTGAGGCGTTCTGTGGCGTCCCTGCGTGATCTGTGGACATCCTGAAGGGTTGGTCGTCTCTGAAGGGACGTGGAAGGATGTAGGGTGGTATTATCAGCGTAGGAGTGGATAGGGCAACAAGTTTGGCGAAGGAGGAGGAAAGAGAGTGGGATGACAGGACAGAACCCTGAGGAACACCACAGTAAATAAACGCAAAGAAAACAATTAAATAACCTTCAATAATATATCCTTAATTCATAAAACCAATAAAATCGATAAATAAACTCAGAAAAACAAAATAAATACAAAAAACACAGAATTGTAACCCCGTTGGGAAGAAACAAACGCGCCGATCGGAAGGTAAACAAGAGACTTACAAGGGGTAGGAATGCCCCTCAATATTGTGTCCTAGGGGGTTCAGGGGCAGTATTCCGTCATTCAGGTCCCCGCAGAGGTTATCCAGGGACTGCCGCGCCTCCTCAGGGCTCTCCAGTGTCCCTGAAATGTAGGAGGGAGGGAATTAATAAGGGGCTGATGATGATTATGATGGTTTGGTGGTGGTGGTGGTGGTGGTATATTTTAGTGTGTGTGGGGATTCTCTCTCTCTCTCTCTCTCTCTCTCTCTCTCTCTCTCTCTCTCTCTGGTGGAAAACATGCTAATTTTCTCTCTATTTCCCGCTCTGATTCTCTCTCTCTCTCTCTCTCTCTCTCTCTCTCTCTCTCTCTCTCTAAACAAAATTTTCTCTTATCATCATCATCATCATCAGTAGTAGTAGTAGTAGTAGTAGTAGTAGCAGTAGCAGCAATACCACCACCACCACTACTACTACTACTACTACTACTACTACTACTACTACTACTACTACTACTACTACCACCACCACCACCTCTATAACTCACCAGAACAGGGCACGGTGGACTGTAGGTAAGGCGGCTTCCTAACTCGAGGTGGGATCTTGCCTGGCGCCTCCTCAAAAGGGTAATAACCGTCAGGGTAGTCTTGGCCCACCACCACTACCACCGTCAGTAGCAGTGGTAGTAGTAGTAGTAGTAGTAGTAGCAGTGGTGGTGGTGTTAGGAACGGGGCCTTCATTTCTGTTCTTTGGTCTGTTTGGAGAGAGATTGTTGTTGTTGTTGTTGTTGTTGTTGTTGCTACTACTACTACTACTACTACTACTACTACTACTACTACTACTATAACTTTTCTTCAATTAACATAAAACATGATATTAGGCATTTAAACTCTCTCTCTCTCTCTCTCTCTCTCTCTCTCTCTCTCTCTCTCTCTCTCTCTCTCTCTCTCTCTCTCTCTCTCTCTCTCTCTAACGTGACATATTATATATACAACTTTCTCTCAATTTGCGTGTGTGTGTGTGTGTGTGTGTGTGTGTTAATAATCTTTATCATAACTTTCTCCCTCCTCCTCCTCCTCCTCCTCCTCCTCCACCTCCAGCATCGCATCATCCTGTCAAATTTCTCCCGTTGTTAGAGAGAGAGAGAGAGAGAGAGAGAGAGAGAGAGAGAGAGAGAGAGGATGAGTCAAACAACAGTTACGATATCCTCCTCCTCCTCCTCCTCCTCCTCCTCCTCCTCCTCCTCCTCCTCCTCCTCCTCCTCCTTTTTCAGTATTTCAAAGGAAGAAAACAATTAAAAACAAAATTACTTGTGATCTTCCTCCTCCTCCTCCTCTTCCTCCTCCTCCTCCTCCTCCTCCTCCTCCTCCTCCAAGTGACAAAAGGGAGGAGGATGTTAGTAATTAAAAAATACTCAGGAAATATAGACCGTAATAGTAGTAGTAGTAGTAGTAGTAGTAGTAGTAGTAGTAGTGGTGGTGGTGGTGGTGGTGGTGGTAGTAGTAGTAGTTGTTTTCCTTTTTCATTTCTTTCCTTCTTGTTCTTCTTCCTCCTCCTCCTCCTCCTCCTCCTCCTCCTCCTCTTCTTCTTATCTAATTTTTCTCCTTCTTCCTCATTTTTTCCTCCTCCTCCTCCTGTTCCTCTTCCTCTTCCTCTCCTCCTCCTCTCCTCCTCCTCCTCCTCCTCCTCTTCTTCCTCCTCCTCCTCCTCTTCTTCTTCTTCTGCGTGTGTGTGTGTGTGTGTGTGTGTGTGCGTAAGTGACCCGTTTCTCTGCCACAAGTAACCGTACATGTGTGTGTGTGTGTGTGTGTGTGTGTGTGTGCGCGCGTACCTGTGTGTGTCTGTTTGTGGTGTGTGTAGGTGTTAATTAGTTTTACCTGTGTGTGTGTGTGTGTGTGTGTGTGTGTGTGAAGTAATAGATATAATAATTCCCCCCCTCCTCCTCCTCCTCCTCCTCTTCTTCTTCTTCTTCTTCTTCTTCTTCTTCTTCTTCTTCTTCTTCTTCTTCTCCTCCTCCTCCTCCTCCTCCTCCTCCTCCTCCTCCTCTTCTTCTTCTTCTTATTATTATTATTGTTATTGTTATTATTATTATTATTATTATTCTCCTCCTCCTCCTCCTCCTCCTCCTCCTCCTCCTCCTCCTCCTCCTCCTCCTCCTCCTTAGCCACTCGGTCAGACAGGTGGCAGTTGAGCTTCAGTGTGGATGCATGTGAAGTGTCGCCTATTGGTTGGAACAATGACCATTCTGACACCTCAATGAAAGATTCCCAGCTTGTTAAGGGCGATGAGGAAGAAGACTTAGGCGCCATAGTTACCTCCGCCCTCAAGAAGTCAAGTACACACTGGCGGGAAAGGGACGGCAAACAGACTGGCCGGGTTTTAACAGAAGGACTTTTTCAATTTAAATCAGAAGGGGTTATTTTCACACCGCCCCGCCCCCCCTTTCTGGTCACCCCAGTGTAGGAAAGGTATAGACAGCCTGTAGAGGGTTTAAAGAAGTGTCGTGAAGTTGATTCCACGACTGCGAAACAAGACTTACGAGGAGCGCTTGAGAGAACGAAGCTTGTTCAGTTTAGAGAAGCGGGGAATGCTAGGAGACTTAATTGAACTGTTTAGAATGTTCCGAGGCTTTGATAACGTCTATGTCAAGAACTATCTCACCATTGACAGCTCCAACGCCACTAGAAATAGAGAAACAGGTGAGGAGACTTAATTGAACTCTTAAAAATGTTCCGAGGCTTTGATAACGTCTATGTCTACAACTATCTCACCATTGACAGCTCCAACGCCACTAGAAATAGAGAAACAGGTGAGGAGACTTAATTGAACTCTTAAAAATGTTCCGAGGCTTTGATAACGTGAATGTCAAGAACTATCTCACCATTGACAGCTCCAACACCACTAGAAACAATGGCTACAAGGTTACAGGTAAGCGTTTCCGATCAGACGAGGCTAAACATTACTTCTTCAACAGGATTGTAAATGTGTGGAACTCTCTCCCAGCACATGTCCCTAGCAATACAACACAAACTTTTAAACAACGCATGGGTATTCCCCTCACATGAACCCCTCAAATGACGTACTTTGCCCTACAGAAGATATCCTTTTCTTTGTAGTTCCTGTACTAGATTTTTTTTTTTTTTTTTTTACATTACAAGGGCACTGGCCAAGGGCAAACAAAGTGTTGGAAAAAAAAAAAATCCCGCTGGTTGCCAGGCCCTGTTAAGAAGAAAGTAGGAGAAAGAGAAAAACAAAAAATCTAAAAGGAGGGTCCAGTTAACGTAAGAGGTGTCTTGACACTCCTCTTTGAAAGAGTTTAAGTCATAGGCAGGTGGAAATACAGACACAGGTAGAGAGTTCCAGAGTTTACCAGTGTAGGGAATGAAGGAGTGAAGATACTGGTTAACTCTTGCATTAGGAAGATGGACAGAATAGGGATGAGAAGAAGTAGAGAGTCTTGTGCAGCGAGGCCGCAGGAGGGGGAAGGCATGCAGTTAGCAAGTTCAGAAGAGCAGACAGCATGAAAACAGCGGTAGAAGACAGATAAAGATGCAACATTGCGGCGGTGACTTAAAGAATCAAGACAGTCAGTTAGAGGAGAAGAGTTGATAAGACGAAAAGCTTTAGATTCCACCTTGTTTAGTAAAGCTGTGTGTGGATCCCCCAGACATGAGAGCCATACTCCATACACGGGCGGATAAGGCCCTTGTACAGAGCAAGCAGCTGGGAGGGAGAGAAAATGGACGAAGACGCCATAGGACACCTAACTTCTTGGAAGCTGATTTAACAAGAGTAGAGATGTGAAATTTCCAGTTTAGATTTTTAGTGAAGGATAGACCGAGTGTGTTTAATGTAGAGGAGAGGGGAAGTTGAGTGTTATTGAAGAAGAGAGGATAGTTGTCTGGAAGGTTATGTCGAGTAGATAGTTGTAGAAATTGAGTTTTTGAGGCATTGAACAAAACCAGGTTTTCTCTGCCCCAATCAGAAACAAGTGAAAGATCAGAAGTTAGGATCACTTCTTCAATCGCTCCTATCACATCCTTGACTTCCTCTCTCCCTGTGGCCTCTATCCTCCCTCCTTGAACCCTGGTATCCTTCACCCTCCAACTCGTAGGATCTGTAGTGGTAGCATAGACACACAGACACACAGACACACACAGACAGCCTCGTTATGGCCACCAGGGCTGTTGCTGTCTCTTTCTTCCTTTGTATTCCTTTGTATTCCTTTTTCGTCACCTCATCCCCTTCCGTTCACCTTTTTCCTCCTCCTCTTGATCTCTGACCTTGGCTTCCGCAGGTCGGGTCACGGTCAAAGGAGGAGGAGGAGGAGGAGGAGGAGGAGAATTTTACATCATTATTTTTCTCCATTCAAAGGTGAGAGAGAGAGAGAGAGAGAGAGAGAGAGAGAGAGAGAGAGTAACTGTAGAATAACATCGCCGTATTTATCTCCTCCTCCTTCTCCTCCTCCCTCTGCTTCCGTTCTGAGAGAGAGAGAGAGAGAGAGAGAGAGAGAGAGAGAGAGAGAGAGAGAGAGAGAGAGAGAGAGAGAGAGAGAGAGTTGTTTAGATATAGTTGAATTTCCTCACCTCTCTCTCTCTCTCTCTCTCTCTCTCTCTCTCTCTCTCTCGTAACGGTACCATCCTCCTCCTCTTCTTCCTCCTCCTCCTCCTCCTCCTCCTCCTCCTCCTCCTCCTCCTCCTTATAGTTTATGTGAAGAATGAAAAGTATGTATAAATAGTAGTAGTAGTAGTAGTAGTAGTAGTAGTAGTAGTAGTAGTAGTAGTAGTGGTAGTAGTAGTAGTAGTGGTAGTGGTAGTAGTAGTAATAGTAGTGGTGGTGGTGGTGATGGTAGTGGTGGTTGTTTTAGTTTAACGGAACAGAGAGAGAGAGAGAGAGAGAGAGAGAGAGAGAGAGAGAGAGAGAGAGAGAGAGAGAGAGAATTTTAAACATGTCAACTTTTCACTTTTCTCACTAAATAAAATAAGAAATTAAAGAAAATAAAGCAAATTCTCTCTCTCTCTCTCTCTCTCTCTCTAAACCACAATTTCAAAAAAAACAAGAAACCTCAACAAAATTAAAGATATCTCACAAACGGCCGGTACAATTTAAAGCTAGCTCACACAGGACATGCACAAGGGACAAGGCCACGCACACGCACACACACGCACGCGCACCCACACACGCACACGCAACCGATACGTACACGAGCTGACACAAGACTGACTAAAGTGGGCCAACCGCGCCAGAGAGAGAGAGAGAGAGAGAGAGAGAGAGAGAGAGATGGGGGGGGAGGGAAAGAGGGAGTGGTGCTAAGGTAATCTATTGTGTGTGTGTGTGTGTGTGTAACTGCAACTCACAGTTAGACAAACACACACACACACACACACACACACACACACACACACACACACACACACACATACAGACACACACACACATACAGACAGACAGACAGTATTTTTCTATTTTTCATTATCTCTCTCTCTCTCTCTCTCTCTCTCTCTCTCTCTCTCTCTCTCTCTCTCTCTCTCTCTCTCACCATAAAACGTAAAAAGGAGACAACTTAATACCGACATGGCAACTCACTGAAACCTTTAAAATATCTACATCAAATAAATACTCAAATTCCACTTTAAGGGAATCAAAACCCAACAATTTTCATTAGATAAATTCTAAAACTCAGGAAAATACATAAATAAGTTAGGAAAATATTGAAAAAAGGAAAGAAAAGTGAAAAAATATTGAAACCGTACCAAGTGTAAGACGGTTCGATATGACACGCTTCCCTCACTGCTCATGTCAACACTTCTCTCAGTAACCCGGCATTAAGTTATCATTTTTCCTCGCCACGCTTACCAGAGATGACGAACACGCTGGAAACCTATGTGAACCGTATCCTTTATTACAGGGGCATGTTGTATGGGGAGGAAATAAGTGTGGGATAAGGGTTTAGCGGGAAAATGGCGTTAAATAAGGGAGTGTCTTGAGGATATTTAAATGGTTGGCCGGGCCTCGAGTAACGTTTGTGTTTTTTTTTATTTTTTTTTTTGGTATTTTTGTGTGTTTGTTTTCCTTAAGTGTGTTTCAGATCTTGTGTCAGTGATTACAGCTGATGGCAGGAATATTGTGGTGAGTGTGTGTGTGTGTGTGTGTGTGTGTGTGTGTGTGTGTGTGTGTGTGTGTGTGTGTGTGTGTGGCAATACTGATAAATTTGCTGTTTTATTCAATGTATACACACTAACTCCACCCTCTCTAACTTACTGCCCCCCCTAACCTACTGGCCCCCCTAACCTACTGGCCCCCCCCCGCTAACCTAATCTTATTTATTTATTTATTTATTTATTTATTAGTGTTTTTTTCCTAACCTAACCTAACCTAACCTAACCTAACCTCTCCCTCCCCCCCCCCATAGCTTCTTGGACACCCCTATCCCTTAACCTAACCTAACCTAACTTGTCCTAACCTTCTCTCTCTCTCTCTCTCTCTCTCTCTCTCTCTCTCTCTCTCTCTCTCTAATTTTTTTGTTTTCATCCAAATTTGAAAAAAAAAAAAATCCTTCCACACAATTTTTTATGTAACGTGACCTGACCTAACCTGATCTGATCTGACCTCCCCCTCCCCCCCCACCAGGGCACACTGAAGGGGTTTGACCAGACGGTGAACTTGATCATGGACGAATGCCACGAACGAGTCTATTCGTCTCACCGCGGCGTGGAACAAGTCATTCTGGGCCTGTATGTGGTGCGGGCGACAACGTGTGAGTCACCACCACACACCACACCACACCACCATACACACACCATACACCACATCACCACCACACACCACATACCACCACACACCATACACATATACACCACACACCACACTGCACCACACACCACACCACATACCATACACCACATACCACCATACACCACATACCACCATACACACCACACACACACACACACACACACACACACACACACACACACACACACACACACACACACACACACACACACCATACTAACTTGATCCTAACCTTACCTTGCCTAACCTAACCTAACCTAACTACTGCTATATAAACTGAAATAAAAGTAGTAGTAGTAGTAATAGTAGTAGTAGTAGTAATAGTAACAATTTTTCAGAGCACTAATAGGAGAAGTGGATGAAGATTTGGACGCCAGACTAGACCTTGAAAACATCCGCGCTGAGCCCCTCAATGAATGCAAGACGTGACATCCTCCTCCTCCTCCTCCTCCTCCTCCTCCTCCTCCTCCTCCTCTCTTCCTCTTCCTCCTCCTCCTTTTGTCATATTTTTATCATTAAGTTTGGTATAATTTAGTGTATCTTTCTGCATTTTCCTCCTCCTCCTTCTTCTCCTCCTCCTCCTCCTCCTCCTCCTCCTCCTCCTCCTCCTCCTCCTCCTCCTCCTCCTCCTCCTCCTCCTCCTCCTCCTCCTATTCTTTTCTATTTTTATTAAGTTTGGTATGCTAGTTTTATGTTATCTCTCTCCTCCTCCTCCTCCTCCTCCTCCTCCTCCTCCTCCTCCTCCTCCTCCTCCTCCTCCTCCTCCTGAAGTGAAAGGAAGAACTGCCAATGAAATGTAAGTGAATATATTTATCTGTTTTATTATTATTATTATTATTATTATTATTATTATTAGAGATACAATGGCCTATATTTAACACACACACACACACACACACACACACACACAATTTATTTATAGAAACAAGGCTAAGATCAAATCAGTGTGTTTTTATAGGCTTTTTTTCTAGCTAGGCCTACACACACACACACACACGCACACACACACACTACTGGTGGTAGAAAACTGTCCCATAGCTGTCACTAAGGCCCACACCTGCCAGGCCTCCCAAATCTGCTCTCTCTATTACAACCGAACCCTTTAGAAATGGAGGGAGATCTCGCATTAACCATTTTCCGAACCCCTGTGTGTGTGTGTGTGTGTGTGTGTGTGTGTGTGTCTTGTTTATCTATTTTAATTTCTTCGATATCATATTTTGTCGCGTTTTTCTGCGTTTTCCGTTTGTTTTTGCGTTTTTCACGTTTTGCGTTGGGCGACTTCCCCGTTTTCTGTTCCCCGGTGTTTGTGCGTCCTCGGTTTCCTCGTTTTCTATTGCGATGGTTGGTTTGGAGTGTGTGTGGTTTGTTTGGGTTGGTGTGTGTGGTGTGTGTGTGTGTGTGTCTGCGTTTGGTGTGTGTGGTGTGTGTGTGTGTGTGTCTGCGTTTGGTGTTTGCAGTGTGGCTTGGCGTGTTAATGCTCTCTCTAAGTCGTCCCTCTCTCTCTCTCTTTGCATTTCGGAGTCAAGATTTGTGTGTGTTTTATTTTCACTGTTAAATTGTTGTTGTTGTTGTTGTTGTTGTTGTTGTTGTTGTTGTTCTTCTTCCTTTCCTTCAAAATCCTCTCTTTCCTCCTCCTCCTCCTCCTCTTCCTCTTTCTCCTTCTCCTTCTCCTTCTCCTTCTCCTTCTTCTCCTCCTCCTCCTCCTCCTCCTCCTCCTCCTCCTCCTCCTTCCTTTTCTTCATTTGTGAGTGAAAATGTCGTGTTTTTTGTGCATTTTCACTGACAAATCTCTCTATTTCTCGTTCTTTTCCCTCAAAATGATAACTTTCCTCTTCTGTTTGCATTTCCAAGTCAAGATTTTGTTTTTTTCCAGTGTTTTCAATCATTAGTTTGTGTTTTTCCTCATCTCCTCCTTCTAATTTGCCTCTCTCTCTCTCTTTTTCAATTTCTAAGTCAAAATCTTGTGTTTTTCGAGTATTTTCATTGATAAATCTCTCTCTCTCTTCCTCTCCCCCTTCAAATTTGCCTCTCTCTCTCTCTCTTCTCTTTTCCAAGTCAAAATCTTGTGTTTTTTTGGCATTTTCATTGACAAATCTCTCTCTCTCTTCCTCTCCTCCTTCAAATTTGCCTCTCTCTCTCTCTTTTTCAATTTCTAAGCCAAAATCTTGTGTTTTTGAGGATTTTCATTGATAAATCTCTCTCTTCCTCTCCTCCTTCAAATTTGCCTCTCTCTCTCTCTTTTTCAATTTCTAAGTCAAAATCTTGTGTTTTTCGAGGATTTTCATTGATAAATCTCTCTCTCTCTTCCTCTCCCCCTTCAAATTTGCCTCTCTCTCTCTCTTTTTCAATTTCTAAGTCAAAATCTTGTGTTTTTTTGGCATTTTCACTGACAAATCTCTCTCTCTCTTCCTCTCCTCCTTCTAAATTACCTCTCTCTCTCTCTTTTTCAATTTCTAAGCCAAAATCTTGTGTTTTTTTGCCATTTTCACTGACAAATTCCCCTTTTTCTTCTTCTGCTGGGGTTCTGTGGGGCAAACTGGGGTCATTATATTTATTTTCCCCAGTTTTAAGGTCTACTGGGGTTTTCTGGGGCATACTGGGGTCCATTTTTGCATTTTTAGTCATAAATTCCCCAGTATTAACATCTACTGGGGTTTTCTGGGGCAAACTGGGGTCCATTTTTGCATTTTCAGTCTTATCCTCCCCAGTATTAAGGTCTACTGGGGTTTTCTGGGGCAAACTGGGGTCTGTTTTTCATTTTCAGTCTTAAATTCCCCAGTATTAAGGTCTACTGGGGTTTTCTGGGGCTTACTGGGGTCGTATTTTGCATTTTTAGTCATAAATTCCCCAGTATTAAGGTCTACTGGGGTTTTCTGGGGCATACTGGGGTCATATTTTTCATTTTCAGTCTTATCCTCCCCAGTATTAAGGTCTACTGGGGTTTTCTGGGGCATATTTGGGTCTATTTTTGTATTTCCAGCTCTAAGAACCCCAGATTTAAGCCTTCCTGGGGTTCTGGGGGGCGTTTCTCCCTTAAGAACCCCAGAACGAACCCCAGAACCTCTTACTGGAGCCCTAGAACCAGTAAACCTCTGTCTTTGCAAACTGGGAACATTTTTTGCATTTCCGTCCATAAAAACCCCAGATTTGAGCATTTCTGGGGTTCTGTGGGGCAAACTGGGGGGCGTTTCTCCCTTAAGAACCCCAGAACGAACCCCAGAACCTCTTACTGGGGCTCTAGAACCAGTAAACCTCTGTCTTTGCAAACTGGGAACATTTTTTGCATTTCCGTCCATAAAAGCCCCAGATTTGAGCATATCTGGGGTTCTGTGGGGCAAAGTGGGGGGCGTTTCTCCCTTAAGAATCCCAGAACGAACCCCAGAACCTCTTACTGGGGGCCTAGAACCCGGAAACCTCTGTCTTTGCAAACTGGGAACGTTTTTTGCATTTCCGTCCATAAAAACCCCAGATTTGAGCATTTCTGGGGTTCTGTGTGGCAAACTGGGGGTCGTTTCTCCCTTAAGAATCCCAGAACGAACCCCAGAACCTCTTACTGGGGCCCTAGTACCAGTAAACCTCTGTCTTTGCAAACTGGGAACATTTTTTGCATTTCCGTCCATAAAACCCCAGATTTGAGCATTTCTGGGGTTCTGTGGGGCAAACTGGGGGGCGTTTCTCCCTTAAGAACCCCAGAACGAACCCCAGAACCTCTTACTGGGGGCCTAGAACTGGTAAATCTCCTCTTATTGACCGGAACGAGGCGAAATTTGATCCGACTCGCAGGATTAAATTGTGGTGATATTTTTGTGGTTCTATTGTGGTTAATTCTACCTCTCGGTCTGTTCTGCCGCCGCCGCTGCTGTTGCTGTGGTGCGGAGGTGACCCTGGGGAGCTGTGGTGGCTGTGGTGGTGGTGGTGGTGTGGTACAGCGTGGGTGTGTGTGTCTGTTTCTGCATCTTGGTGTGTGTTTGGGTACTAGTTGTCGTGGTGGTGGTGGTGGTGGTGTTTGGGGGTGTTTGTGGGGGTGATTTGTGGGGTTTTGGGGTGTTTGTGGTGTTTTGGGGGTGTTTTGCTGTGTTTTGGGGATATTTTGTTGTGTTTTGTGTGTGTTTTGCTGTGTTTTGGGGGTGTTTTGTGGTGTTTTGTGTGTGTTTGGGTGTGTTTTGGGGGTGTTTTGGTATATTTCGAGTGTGTCCTGGATATTGGGGGCGTTTGGGTGTGTATTGAGTGCGTTCTGGTGCATTTTGAGTGCGTTTAAGACTCTGTGCTGTGTTTTGAGTGTGTTTTCCTACATTTTGAGTGCGTTGTGCTGTGTTTTGAGTGCGTTTTCCTACATTTTGAGTGCGTTGTGCTGTGTTTTGAGTGCGTTGTGCTGGTGTGAGCGTTTCATTATTTTCTCTCTCTCCCAAGTCATATTTCCAAAGAACGAGAGATTCTGTGCTCGGAGATGACACTAAAATGAGATCTTTGCCACTCTCTCTCTCTCCCTGTGTGTGTCTGTGTCTCTCTCTCTGTCTCCTGTGAAGATTGGCGTGATTTCTTGTCTCTGCGGTAAAGATTGGGTTTCTGTGGTTCTTGTGGCCCAAAATGGTAATATTCTGTGGTTTTTCTGTGTTTTGTGGCAGAGAAGTGGTGTTTCTCTGCCTCTCTCTCTGTCTCCTTTGAAGATTTTGTTGATTTCTTGCTATTTGTGGGTTTGAAGTTGTTTTTCTGTGATTTTCTGTGTTAAAATGTTCCAAATCTTCACTTTTCTCTATAAATCGTGGCACAGAAGTAGAATTTTTGTGGTTTTCTTTGTCAAAACCTTCAAAATTCTCACTTTTTTCCATAATTTGTTCCATAAGACTCAAATTTCTATAGGTTTCAATGTCAAAACCTTCCAAACCTTCACTTTTCTCTATAAATCGTGACACAGAAGTAGAATTTTTGTGGTTTTCTGTGTCAAAACCTTCAAAATTCTTCCTTTCTTCACCAAATTCTGCCACAAGACTCAAGTTTCTGTCTTTCTCTGTGTCAAAATGTTCCAAATCTTCACTTTTCTCTATAAATTGTGGCACAGAAGTAGAATTTTTGTGGTTTTCTGTGTCAAAACCTTCAAAATTCTTTCTTTCTTCACTAAATTCTGCCACAAGACTCAAGTTTCTGTCTTTCTCTGTGTCAAAACCTCCCAAACCTTCACTTTTCTCTATAAATCGTGGCACAGAAGTAGAATTTTTGTGGTTTTCTTTGTCAAAACCTTCAAAATTCTCACTTTTTTCCATAATTTGTTCCATAAGACTCAAATTTCTATAGGTTTCAATGTCAAAACCTTCCAAATCTTCACTTTTCTCTATAAATCGTGACACAGAAGTAGAATTTTCACGACTTTCTTTGTCAAAATCTTCAAAATTCTCACTTTTTTCCATAATCTGTTCCATAAGACTCAAATTTCTATAGGTTTCAATGTCAAAACCTTCCAAACCTTCACTTTTCTCTATAAATCGTGACACAGAAGTAGAATTTTTGTGGTTTTCTGTGTCAAAACCTTCAAAATTCTTCCTTTCTTCACCAAATTCTGCCACAAGACTCAAGTTTCTGTCTTTCTCTGTGTCAAAATCTCCCAAACCTTCACTTTTCTCAAATCGTGACACAGAAGTGGAATTTTTGTGGTTTTCTGTGTAAAAACCTTCAAAATTCTCACTTTTTTCCATAATTTGTTCCATAAGACTCAAATTTCTATAGGTTTCAATGTCAAAACCTTCCAAACCTTCACTTTTCTCTATAAATCGTGACACAGAAGTAGAATTTTTGTGGTTTTCTGTGTCAAAACCTTCAAAATTCTTTCTTTCTTCACTAAATTCTGCCACAAGACTCAAGTTTCTGTCTTTCTCTGTGTCAAAATGTTCCAAATCTTCACTTTTCTCTATAAATCTTGGCACAGAAGTAGATTTTTCACGATTTTCTGTGTCAAAACCTTCAAAATTCTTTCTTTCTTCACTAAATTCTGCCACAAGACTCAAATTTCTGTCTTTCTCTGTGTCAAAATGTCCCAAATCTTCACTTTTCTCTATAAATCGTGGCACAGAAGTAGAATTTTTGTGATTTTCTGTGTCAAAACCTTCAAAATTCTCACTTTCTTCACCAAATTCTGCCACAAGACTCAAGTTTCTGTCTTTCTCTGTGTCAAAACCTCCCAAACCTTCACTTTTCTCTATAAATCGTGACACAGAAGTTGAATTTTTGTGATTTTCTTTGCTAAAAACTTCAAAATTCTCACTTTTTTCCATAATCTGTTCCATAAGACTCAAATTTCTATAGGTTTCAATGTCAAAACCTTCCAAACCTTCACTTTTCTCTATAAATCGTGACACAGAAGTAGAATTTTCACGATTTTCTGTGCCAAAACCTTCAAAAACCTCACTTTTCTCTTTCAATTTTGGGTTAAAACTTAAATTAATTTCCTGGTGTTTGACGTATTGAAGTGGTGACGTGGTGGTGGTGGCGGTGGTAGTGGTGGTGGTGGTGGTGGTGGTGGTGCCTCCTTGGTCTCTCTTCCTTTGTCTTCTGTGGAGGAGGAGGAGGAGGAGGAGAGAAAATTGTTGTTATTTATGTATTTATATTGAAGAGGAGGAGGAGGAAGATGAGGAAGAGAAGGAGGAGGAGGAGAAGGAAGAGGAAGGTGAGGAGGAGGAGGAGAAGGTGGAGAAGGAAGAGGGGGAAGAAGAATAAGAGGAGGAGGAAGAGGAGGAGGAGAAGAGGAAGAAAAAGAATAAGAGGAGGAGGAGGAGGAGGAGGAAGAAGAATAAGAGGAGGAGGAGAGGAGGAGGAGGAGGAGGAGGAGGAGGAGGAGGAAGAAGAATAAGAAGAGGAGGAGGAGGAGGAGGAGGAAGAAGAATAAGAAGAGGAGGAGGAGGAATAATAATAATAATAATAATAATAATAATAATAATAATAATAATTCCTTACCTTTGTTGTAACCAGAAATTGTAGAAGTTACTTGGATAGTCAATAAACCACAGCAGTTGTAGTTGTTGTTGTTGTTGTTGTTGTTGTTGTTGTTGTTGGGGGTTATAGGCAGGTTGTGATGGTGGTGGAAGTCTATTTTGAGGTTGTGAAGGTTGTGGTGGCAGTGGTTGTGAAGGTGGTAGAGGTGGTAGCAGTGGTTGTGAAGGTGGTAGAGGTTGTGGCAGTGGTTGTGAAGGTGGTGGAGGTTGTAGCAGTGGTTGTGAAGGTGGTAGAGGTTGTGGCAGTGGTTGTGAAGGTGGTGGAGGTTGTAGCAGTGGTTGTGAAGGTGGTGGAGGTTGTGGCAGTGGTTGTGAAGGTTGTTGTGGAGGTTGTGAAGGTGGTGGAGGTTGTTGTGGAGGTTGTGGCAGTGGTTGTGAAGGTGGTGGAGGTTGTGGCAGTGGTTGTGAAGGTTGTTGTGGAGGTTGTGGCAGTGGTTGTGAAGGTGGTGGAGGTTGTGGCAGTGGTTGTGAAGGTGGTGGAGGTTGTAGCAGTGGTTGTGAAGGTTGTAGTGGAGGTTGTGAAGGTGGTGGAGGTTGTGGCAGTGGTTGTGAAGGTGGTGGAGGTTGTGGCAGTGAAGGTGGTGGAGGTTGTGGCAGTGGTTGTGAAGGTTGTTGTGGAGGTTGTGAAGGTGGTTGTGAAGGTGGTGGAGGTTGTAGCAGTGGTTGTGAAGGTTGTAGTGGAGGTTGTGAAGGTGGTGGAGGTTGTGGCAGTGGTTGTGAAGGTGGTGGAGGTTGTGGCAGTGGTTGTGAAGGTGGTGGAGGTTGTAGCAGTGGTTGTGAAGGTGGTGGAGGTTGTAGCAGTGGTTGTGAAGGTGGTGGAGGTTGTGAATTACGCGTTATAGCTGCGGCGCGGTTATAGGGGTTATAGGGGTCATGTTGTAGGTTAGGTCGAAACTGCGGTTGTATACGTGGTCTGTTATGGCCGTAGCGGGTGTTATAGTGCCTGTTAGGAACGTGGTTGTAGTGCCTGTTAGGAACGTGGTTGTAGTTGTAGTAGTTGTAGTTATAGTAGTGTGGGATAGCCTTACTACTACTACTACTACTACTACGCTGGGCCGAGGTCGTAGTTATAGTTGTAGTTAGGAACACAACTACAACTATCTTCACAACCCACATCTTGACCCACGGAAGGCTCAAGTCACGTGGTTTGGTTATGGGGGGGCTCTGTGGGAAGAGGGGGTGTGTTAGTGGTGGTGGTTGTGGTCTCTCTCTCTCTCTCTCTCTCTCTCTCTCTCTCTCTCTCTCTCTCTCTCTCAACAACAACAACAATAACTTACCTTCAATATCCAGAGAGAGAGAGAGAGAGTTGACCTTTCCTCTTTGACCTCTGGGAGATAAATGACCTCTCTCTCTCTCTCTCTCTCTCTCGTGGTAAACAAATCTAAATATAGTAACAGTAATCTTAACTTGACCTGACTGAGAGAGAGAGAGAGAGAGAGAGAGAGAGAGAGAGAGAGCTATTTCTATCACACGTGTTGTCATTGAGACCTGCACGGGGACTGGCAAATATGTGGGGGTGTTTTCATTTATCTCTCTCTCTCTCTCTCTCTCTTTATTTTCTACTTCTCTTCTCCTCCTCCTCCTCCTCCTCTTCCTTCCTCCTCCTCCTCCTCCTCCTCTTCCTTCTTTCCTTCCTCCTCCTCCTCTTCTTCTTCCTGATCTTTATCCTTCACCTCCCCCTCCTCATTTATTCCTTCTTTGTTTCTCCTCCTCCTCCTCCTCTTCTTCCTCCTCCTCCTCCTCCTCCTCCTCCTTCTCCTCTTTAGTTACAGTGGTAAGGAAAATATTTGCTTTGTTTATTTATTTATTGTTTTGTTTGTTGTTGCTCTCTCTCTCTCTCTCTCTCTCTCTCTCTCTCTCTCTCTCTCTCTCTCTCTCTCAGCCCACAGCCCCACAGTATGTCCCCACAGTATGTTGACAAACCCACAGTCACTCACCCACAGCCTCCCTAACAACAAACCCACAGTCACTCACCCACAGCCCCCAAACACAAACAAGAAAATAGAAAAAATAAAAAAATGAAGAATAGGCCTAACTAATTATTTCTAAGCCTATGTACACTTTATACATGAAACAACAAAAAACAAATAAATGAAGAAAAGCAAAGAAAACGGTAAGTAGGCCTATGTAAACCAATAAAAGAAGCAAAAATGGTGACAAGTAGGCCTATCTAATTATTTTTCAGCCTATATACACTTTATACATGAAGAAACAGTAAAAACAAGTAAATTACACAACAAAAAACAAAAATTGACAAAATAGGCCTATCTAATTTCTTTCAGCCTGAGAAGTAGGCCTATCTAATTATTTTTCAGCCTATATACACTATACATGAAAAAACAAGCAAATTACACACAAAAAAAAAAAAGCAAAAATTGATAATAGGCCTATCTAATTTCTCTCAGCCTATGACAAGTAGGCCTATCTAATTGTTTTTCAGCCTATATACACTTTACACATGCAGCAGTAGCAAAAACAAGCAAATTACAGAAAAAAAGCAAAAATTGACAAAATAGGCCTATCTAATTTCTTTCAGCCTATATATTTTTTAGGCCTAGACAAAAAACTTGCAGTAAAATATAAATAAATAACAAAAGCAAAATAAATACATAAAAATAAAGAAAATGGGAAAAAATAGGCCTAATTTTTTTGTCTATATACATTTATAGGCCTATAGGAAAAAATAGCAATAAAATAAGAAACACCAAAAGCAAAAAAATGAAAAAAAATAGAAAATGGGAAAAATAGGCCTATCTATATATAATTTTTAGCCTATATACAAAATAAATGAATAAAAACAAAAGAAAATGGATAAAATAGGCCTACCTAATTTTTTGAGCTTATATCTTTTAGGCCTAAAGA
>NC_059280.1:1648737-1653737 GCF_017591435.1 Portunus trituberculatus | reverse complement strand
GGTAGTGCGTGAGGGTGTGTCAGGAGGTGTGTGTGTGTTTGGGGGTGGTTTAAGTGTGTTTTTTGGGTGTTTTGGTGTGTTTTTTGTGTGTTTTTGTGTGTTTTGTGTTTTGTGTGTTTTTGTGTTTTGGTGTGTTTTGTGTGTTTTTGGTGTGTGTTTGTGTGTTTTGTGTGGTTTGGTGTGTTTGTGTGTTTAAGTGTGTTTTGGGGTGTTTGGTGTGTGTTTTGGTGTGTTTTGTGTTTTTGTTGTGTGTTTTGTGTGTTTTAGTGTGTTTTGGTGTGTTTTGGTGTTTTTTTGGGGTGTTTTTGTGTGTTTTTGTGTGTTTTTGGATGTTTTTGTCAATTTAAAGTGTTTTTGAGTATGAGAGAGAGAGAGAGAGAGAGAGAGAGAGAGAGAGAGAGAGAGAGAGATACTTACATTCTTATCTCTCACTCTCAGCATGAAAAATCGCCCTCGGAAATACACTTTGGAAATTCTCGGCCTGGAAATAAAAAAAAAAAATAATAAAATAAATAAATATATAAATAAATAAATAAATAAATAAAACAACTATTATTATTATTATTATTATTATTATTATTATTACTACAAGTTTTTTTTTTCTCATTTTAGCTAGAAAAAATATATACTACTACTACTACTACTACCACTACTACTACCACCACTACCACTACCACTACCACTACTACTTACCAGAAATAGTTCCCGACCTTAGCCTTGTTTCTGAGCACAATGACCCCAGCTGGTGTGAGACCCAGAAAGTACTCAATGTTGTCCTCGCCCTGCAATGTAAGGTCAGGTAAGGTCAGATAAGGTTCAGAATATTTACTTAGGTTAGGTTAGGTTCTCTCTCTCTCTCTCTCTCTCTCTCTCTCTCTCTCTCTCTCTCTCTCTAATACAGATTAAATTTGGTTAGAATAAAATATAATTAGGTTAGATTAGGTTGTGGTGCAATTAAAACACCATTAAAACACGCCATTTCTACCATTTTAAAACACCACAACACCCGAACTCTGCTATTAAAACGCCGCAAAACACGTCATTAAAACACGCTGCTTTCTACAATTTTAAAACACCAATAAAACAAGCCATTTCTACCATTAAAACACCACGAAACGCCATTTCTATCATTAAAACACCAGAAAACACGCAGATTTCTATTAAAACACCAGAAAACACGCAGCTTTCTACCATTTTAAAACACCATTAAAACACACCACTCCCAACCATAAAAACACCACAAAACATGAATATCAACCATTAAAACACCACAAAACCTGAATTTCTACCAATAAACCACAAAAAAAACACCAAATCTACCCTACCCCAAACACCATAAAAAAAACACGCCACTCCTGCCATAAAAAAAAAAAACACCATAAAACACCTCCAAACACTTACATATTAATTAAAGGTCTCAGGAATTACACACACGCGGTCAAATGTCAACAAATTTAAAGGGACTGCGACTCCACGTGGCCCCAAGTATGACAGGTACAGTCTTAACCATCGGGACGGTTCGTGTTATTTTTGTTATTTTTATTATTTTTAGTTACATTTTTTGTTATTTTAAGGTTAATTTAAGTTTAGTGTAATTTTATTTATTGTTTTTTATTATTTTTTTGTGTTTATTATGCTTGGTTTTTTGTTTTTTTCAATGTTGATATTTTGGGGAAGGTTTGAGATGATCAGACGAGAGAGAGAGAGAGAGAGAGAGAGAGAGCAATAAGAAAAAATACAAACACACACACACACACACACACAGAGAGAGAGAGAGAGAGAGAGAGAGAGAGAGAGAGAGAGAGAGAGAGAGAGAGAGAGAGAGAGAGAGAGAGAGAGAGAGAGAGAGAGAGAGAGAGAGAGAGAGAGAGAGAGAGAGAGAGAGAGAGAGAGAGAGAGAGAGAGAGAGAGAGCAATAAGAAAAATACAACAGAGAGAGAGAGAGAGAGAGAGAGAGAGAGAGAGAGAGAGAGAGAGAGAGAGAGAGAGAGAGAGAGAGAGAGAAATAGAGAGAGAGAGAGAGAGAGAGAGAGAGAGAGAGAGAGAGAGAGAGAGAGAGAGAGAGAGAGAGAGAGAGAGAAACAATAAGAAAAATAAGAGAGAGAGAGAGAGAGAGAGAGAGAGAGAGAGAGAGAGAGAGAGAGAATAAGAAAAATACAAGAGAGAGAGAGAGAGAGAGAGCTGGTCCAGCAATGTGAGAAGACTGTCACCATGGTGGAGGTGACGCATCAGCAGGTGAAGCGATTATTGCGGGGGCTGGACACACAGAAAGCCACCGGCCCTGATGACATCAGCCCGCACCTGCTGAAGCGATGCTCCCAGGAACTGGCTGCCCCTCTCACCCAAGTTCACAACTTGTGTACGGGAAAACGTCTGGCCTTCAGTGTGGAAGGAGGCTCGAGTAGTTCCTGTACACAAAAAGCTCCAGGACGGACCCAAAAACTACAGACCCATATCCCTGTTGTCAGTGGTGGGTAAAGTGTTTGAGAGGGTCGTGGCAGAGGTGGTGTGTAGACATCTCAAGGACAATGCCCTCCTCTCAGACCAACAGTTTGGGTTCAGACCTGGAAGGTCAACCTCCGACCTAATGATGCTTCTCACCAGGCATTGGCAGGACGCCCTCGACGACGGCAAGGACACTATAGTGGTTGCTTTGGACATAGCAGGAGCTTTTGATAAAGTATGGCACAACGGATTACTAGAAAAGCTTCGTGCTAAAGGCATCCAGGGTGGCTTGCTACGACTCTTGGGAAATTACCTGCAGGACAGAAGCCTCAAGGTGGTTGTCAACGGGCAAACATCTGAGTCCCTGCCTGTGGAGGCATCAGTGCCACAGGGTTCAATTCTTGGCCCACTCCTGTGGAATATCTACGTGGATGATCTTCTCCAGCTACTGCCAGGAGTCATGGCCTATGCTGATGACTGCACCCTCTCCTATACCTATCCACGCCAGGACAGTGGGCGGGCTGCTGAGGCCATCAATCAGCAGCTACGAGTGATAAAGGAGTGGGGTGCTCGCTGGCAAGTGACATTCGCGCCGGAGAAGACACAAGCAATGGTTGTCTCTCGGTCCCCAGCCGCCATGGCAGCAATGGCAGGAAAGTTGTCTTTGGCGCTGCTGCTCCCACTCCAAGATGACGTCAAGATACTTGGAGTGGAGGTGGATCGAGGGCTGAGGTTTGACAGGCATGTCAAAACCATTGCCAAGAAAGCCTCTCACAGGATCTCCGCTCTCAGAAGGATCGCCAGTTTCCTCGACAGGAAGGGAGACTGCTGCTGTACAAGGCACAGGTGCGGCCCCACCTTGAATACGCAGCTCTCTCCTGGATGTCCTGTGCCGCCACACACAGAAGGAGACTGGACAGCATCCAACGCCGCGCCATACGGCTAGTAGATGCTGCACTACCACCTCACCCAGAGCCTGAGCGTCCCCTTGATTCACTGGAACACCGCAGAGACGTGGCGGCGATCGTAGTGTTCCATAAGGCACAGGTGCAAAGAGTGCCACATCTGGCAGGGCTGCGTCATCCTCTAAGAGTCACCGCACGGAGCACGAGAACGGTGCTCAATGGTGGTGACGCCGTAGAGGTGCCGCGATCCCACGGGTGTCAGCATCAACGCACCTTCGCAGGACGCGTCTCCAGGATGTGGAACTTGTTCACGGCCGCGGTGCCTCACGTCCAGGAGATGAACACACACAGTGTCAAACTGATGGCACATAAGTGGAGACAGACACTGCCAACTCCTCTGACACTCTTTGTGACGTGACACTCAGTGTAGTGCAGTGCGTGAATAGTGCTAGTGAAGTGAAACGAATAGTGCTCCATTTACATGCTGACCATCTTGTATATTATCTATTTTTAAGTCTTGTAAATATTGTAGAGAAATAGATTGTAGTACCCTTAGAATAGGTAGCACACGACAGTGCGCCTTTGGGTACATGTTCCTTTGTATTAAGTTTTGTTTAAATAAAAAAAAAAAAAAAAAAAGAGAGAGAGAGAGAGAGAGAGAGAGAGAGAGAGAGAGAGAGAGAGAGAGAGAGAGAGAGAGAGAGAGAGAGAGAGAGAAAACAATAAGAAAAAATACAACAGAGAGAGAGAGAGAGAGAGAGAGAGAGAGAGAGAGAGAGAGAGAGAGAGAGAGAGAGAGAGACCTACACTCACCAATACAGGATGGAGGTCCACGCCGTACATATCCAACCATTTCACCTTGTCCAAGTAACTCAGCTCTGCCTTGCTCGGGATCTGCCCACTACGAAAATCAGGAAAAAGAAGACAATAAATTAATAAATAAATGAAATAAATGAATAAATAGGTAAATAAATGAATAAATGGATGAATAAATGAGTAAATGAAAGAATGTACTCGTTATTTTGTTTTTTATTATAGAGAAGAGGGAAGAAATAAAGGAAAAAAGATTGATAAGAAGGTCCACTACGAAAATCAGGAAAGGGTGAAAATAAATAAATAAATAAATGAAATAAATGAATAAATAGGTAAATAAATGAATAAATGGATGTATAAATGAGTAAATGAAAGAATGTACTCGTTATTTTGTTTTTATTATAGAGAAAAGGGACGAAATAAAGGAAAAAAAAAAAACGAAAAATTGACGAAAAGAACAACGCCCACAACAAAAATCAGGACATATATCAAAATGCATAAATAAATTAAATAAATTAATAAATAAATGCAAAAATAAGAAAATAAAATAAAATAATCATTAATTACTTATCACTAAAAGAAAGATGAAAAAAAATAAAGAAAATAAGATGATAGATTGATAAGAAGCACACAGCCCCTTTATGAAAATCAGGAATAAGGATTAAAATGAATAAATAAATTAAATAAAGTGGAGGAATGAATAATAAAATAAAAGAAAGTAAAAGTTTTATTTATCAACCCAAAGAAAAAAGAAAAAGGAAATTAAGAAATGAAGAAAAATAGATAGAAAAATAAAAATCACAATGGCCCTTACGAAAATCAGGAAAATGAATTAAA
>NC_059280.1:1631237-1636237 GCF_017591435.1 Portunus trituberculatus | reverse complement strand
ATTATTTCTCTCTCTCCTTATCTTACGGAGGAGGAGGAGGAGGAGGAGGAGGAGGAGGAGGAGGAGGAGGAGGAGGAGGAGGAGGAGGAGGAGGGAAGAAGAAGGAGAGGAGAAGGATTAGCTGCAGTTACAGAAAGTAGAGGGCATTTAACTCTCTCTCTCTCTCTCTCTCTCTCTCTCTCTCTCTCTCTCTCTCTCTCTCTAATTATTTAAAAAGATAATCTCTACAAACCATTTTCTTTTCTCATGTTTTGAGGGCATTTTGAGACAGTTTGACATGTTTTTAGGGCATTTTAAGACAGTTTGGTATGTTTTTAGGGCATTTTAAGACAGTTTGGCATGTTTTAGGGCATTTTAAGACAGTTTGACATGTTTTGAGGGCATTTTAAGACAGTTTGGCATGTTTTAGGGCATTTAAGACAGTTTGGCATGTTTTGAGGGCATTTTAAGACAGTTTGGCATGTTTTGAGGGCATTTTAAGACAGTTTGGCATGTTTTGAGGGCATTTTAAGACAGTTTGGCATGTTTTGAGGGCATTTTAAGACAGTTTGGCATGTTTTGAGGGCATTTTAAGACAGTTTGGCATGTTTTAGGGCATTTTAAGACAGTTTGGCATGTTTTGAGGGCATTTTAAGACAGTTTGGCATGTTTTGAGGGCATTTAAGACAGTTTGGCATGTTTTGAGGGCATTTAAGACAGTTTGGCATGTTTTGAGGGCATTTAAGACAGTTTGGCATGTTTTGAGGGCATTTAAGACAGTTTGGCATGTTTTGAGGGCATTTTAAGACAGTTTGGCATGTTTTGAGGGCATTTAAGACAGTTTGGCATGTTTTGAGGGCATTTTAAGACAGTTTGGCATGTTTTGAGGGCATTTTAAGACAGTTTGGCATGTTTTGAGGGCATTTTAAGACAGTTTGGCATGTTTTGAGGGCATTTTAAGACAGTTTGGCATGTTTTGAGGGCATTTTAAGACAGTTTGGCATGTTTTGAGGGCATTTTAAGACAGTTTGACATGTTTTGAGGGCATTTAAGACAGTTTGACATGTTTTGAGGGCATTTTACAGACAGTTTGACATGTTTTGAGGGCATTTAAGACAGTTTGACATGTTTTGAGGGCATTTAAGACAGTTTGACATGTTTTGAGGGCATTTAAGACAGTTTGGCATGTTTTGAGGCATTTTAAGACAGTTTGGCATGTTTTGAGGGCATTTAAGACAGTTTGGCATGTTTTGAGGGCATTTTAAGACAGTTTGGCATGTTTTGAGGGCATTTTAAGACAGTTTGGCATGTTTTGAGGGCATTTAAGACAGTTTGGCATGTTTTGAGGGCATTTAAGACAGTTTGGCATGTTTTGAGGGCATTTTAAGACAGTTTGGCATGTTTTGAGGGCATTTAAGACAGTTTGGCATGAGGGCATTTTAAGACAGTTTTTGAGGGCATTTAAGACAGTTTGGCATGTTTTGAGGGCATTTAAGACAGTTTGGCATGTTTTGAGGGCATTTTAAGACAGTTTGGCATGTTTTGAGGGCATTTTAAGACAGTTTGGCATGTTTTGAGGGCATTTTAAGACAGTTTGGCATGTTTTGAGGGCATTTTAAGACAGTTTGGCATGTTTTGAGGGCATTTAAGACAGTTTGGCATGTTTGAGGGCATTTTAAGACAGTTTGGCATGTTTTGAGGGCATTTTAAGACAGTTTGACATGTTTTGAGGGCATTTAAGACAGTTTGGCATGTTTTGAGGGCATTTAAGACAGTTTGGCATGTTTTGAGGGCATTTAAGACAGTTTGGCATGTTTTGAGGGCATTTAAGACAGTTTGGCATGTTTTGAGGGCATTTAAGACAGTTTGGCATGTTTTGAGGGCATTTAAGACAGTTTGGCATGTTTTGAGGGCATTTTAAGACAGTTTGGCATGTTTTGAGGGCATTTAAGACAGTTTGGCATGTTTTGAGGGCATTTTAAGACAGTTTGGCATGTTTTGAGGGCATTTAAGACAGTTTGGCATGTTTGAGGGCATTTAAGACAGTTTGGCATGTTTTGAGGGCATTTAAGACAGTTTGGCATGTTTTGAGGGCAGTTTAAGACAGTTTGACATGTTTTGAGGGCATTTTAAGACAGTTTGGCATGTTTTGAGGCATGTTTTGAGGCATTTAAGACAGTTTGGCATGTTTTGAGGGCATTTTAAGACAGTTTGGCATGTTTTGAGGGCATTTTAAGACAGTTTGGCATGTTTTGAGGCATTTTAAGACAGTTTGGCATGTTTTGAGGGCATTTTAAGACAGTTTGGCATGTTTTGAGGGCATTTTAAGACAGTTTGGCATGTTTTGAGGGCATTTTAAGACAGTTTGGCATGTTTTGAGGGCATTTAAGACAGTTTGGCATGTTTTGAGGGCATTTTAAGACAGTTTGGCATGTTTTGAGGGCATTTAAGACAGTTTGGCATGTTTTGAGGGCATTTAAGACAGTTTGGCATGTTTTGAGGGCATTTAAGACAGTTTGACATGTTTTTAGGGCATTTTAAGACAGTTTGGCATATTTGAGGGCATTTTAAGATAGTTTGGCATGTTTTGAGGGCATATTAAGACAGTTTGGCATGTTTTCAGGGCATTTTAAGACAGTTTGGCATGTTTTGAGGGCATTTTAAGACAGTTTGGCATGTTTTGGGCATTTTAAGACAGTTTGGCATGTTTTAGGGCATTTTAAGACAGTTTGGCATGTTTTAGGGCATTTTAAGACAGTTTGGCATGTTTTAGGGCATTTTAAGACAGTTTGGCATGTTTTGAGGGCATTTTAAGACAGTTTGGCATGTTTTCAGGGCATTTTAAGACAGTTTGGCATGTATTAGGGCATTTTAAGACAGTTTGGCATATTTTCAGGGTTTTTAAAGACAGTTTGGCATGTTTTTAGGGCATTCAGTCTGTTCCTAAAATGGGTGACCGTTCTAACCCCTCAAACTACCGCCCTGAAGCTTTAATCTCCTGCTTGTCTAAAAGGGGGGGCGGGGGTTTCCAGTCACACAGTTTTATTAGATAGGGTGGAATCAAAAGCTTTTCGTGTCATCAACTCCCCTCCTCTGACTGACTGTCTTCAGCCTCTTTCTCACCAGAATGTTGCATCTCTTGCTATCTTTTATCGCTATTTTCATGCTAACTGCTCTATTAACATTCCTAACTGCCTTCCTAACTGCTTGCCTCCCTCCTCCTCCTCCTTCACGGCTCAAGGCTTTCTTCTTCCTCTCATCCCTATTCTGTCCACCTCCCTGATGCAAGAGTTAACCAGTACTCTCAATCCTTCACCACTATTCTGTCCACCTCCCTGATGCAAGAGTTAACCAGTACTCTCAATCCTTCACCACTATTCTGTCCACCTCCCTGATGCAAGAGTTAACCAGTACTCTCAATCCTTCACCACTATTCTGTCCACCTCCCTGATGCAAGAGTTAACCAGTACTCTCAATCCTTCACCACTATTCTGTCCACCTCCCTGATGCAAGAGTTAACCAGTCTTCACTATTTTCCACCTTGAGCAAGTGTAACCATTAGACCATCCTTTATTGACATTGATGCAAGAGGTACTCTCAATCACCACTAGGCAGACCAGATCCTTCACCACTATTCTGTCCACCTCCCTGATGCAAGAGTTAACCAGTACTCTCAGTCCTTCACTATTTTAATGCAAGAGTTCAGTACTCCTTCACCACTATTTGTCCACCTTGCAAGATTTGTGTACCATTAGACCATTTTCCATTGACAGTACTCTCAATCCTTCACCACTATTCTGTCCACCTCCCTGATGCAAGAGTTAACCAGTACTCTCAATCCTTCACCACTATTCTGTCCACCTCCCTGATGCAAGAGTTAACCAGTACTCTCAGTCCTTCACTATTTGTCCACCTCCCTTCAGTTACAGTCTTCACTATTTTACCTTGAGTTTGTGTACCATTAGACCATTTTATTGACATTAGGAAGGGTGAATGGAGGGCAGAAGATTAATGGCCACAGTCTTCACTATTTTAACCCCTTCAGTACTGGGACACATTTTTACCTTGAGATTTGTGTACCATTAGACCATTTTATTGACATTAGGAAGGGTGTATGGAGGGCAGAAGATTAATGGCCACAGTCTTCACTATTTTAATCCCCCACATGAGTTTGTGAAGCTGTACAAAATCACCAAATAGTCACCACAAGGAATAGGGAGACATGTTTATTAGAGCATTTTAAGACAGTTTGACATTTTGGGGGCATTTTAAGAGAGTTTGCCATGCTTTAAGGCATTTTAAGATAGTTTGGCATGTTTTCAGGGCATTTTAAGACAGTTTGGCATGTTTTCAGGGCATTTTAAGACAGTTTGGCATGTTTTGGGCATTTTAAGACAGTTTGGCATGTTTTAGGGCATTTTAAGACAGTTTGGCATGTTTTGGGCATTTAAGACAGTTTGGCATGTTTTAGGGCATTTAAAGACAGTTTGGCGTGTTTTAGGGCATTTAAACAGTTTGGCATGTTTTTAGGGCATTTTAAGACAGTTTGGCATATTTTAGGGCATTTAAGACAGTTTGGCATGTTTTGAGGGCATTTAAGACAGTTTGGCATGTTTTTAAGGCATTTAAGACAGTTTGGCATGTTTTAAGGCATTTAAGACAGTTTGGCATGTTTTAGGGCATTTAAGACAGTTTGGCATGTTTTAAGGCATTTTAAGACAGTTTGGCATGTTTTAGGGCATTTAAGACAGTTTGGCATGTTTTGAGGCATTTTAAGACAGTTTGGCATGTTTTAAGGCATTTAAGACAGTTTGGCATGTTTTAGAGCATTTAAGACAGTTTGGCATGTTTTAGGGCATTTTAAGACAGTTTGGCATGTTTTAGGGCATTTAAGACAGTTTGGCATGTTTTGGGCATTTTAAGACAGTTTGGCATGTTTTGAGGCATTTAAGACAGTTTGGCATGTTTTAGGGCATTTTAAGACAGTTTGGCATGTTTTTAGGGCATTTTAAGACAGTTTG
>NC_059280.1:1561237-1613737 GCF_017591435.1 Portunus trituberculatus | reverse complement strand
GTTTTGAGGTGTTTTGGTGTGTTTTTGGTGTGTTTTGGTGTGTTTTGGTGTGTTTTTGTGTTTTGGTGTGTTTTGTGTGATTTTGGTGTGTTTTGTTTTGTGTGTTTGTGTGTGTTTGTTTGTGTTTTGTGTGTGTGTTTTGAGGTGTGTGTTTTGTGTTTTGTGGTGTGTTTTTGTGTGTTTTGTGTGTTTTGTGTGTGGTGTGTTTTGGGGTGTGTGTTTTGTGTTTTGTGTGTTTGTGTGTGTTTGTGTGTGTTTTGTGTGTTTTGGTGTGTGTTTGCTGTTTTGGTGTTATTGAGGTGTTTTGGGGTGTTTTTGGTGTGTTTTGGGGTGTTTTTGGTGTGGTTAAAAGGTTAAAAGAGCTTATAATCTGATAACTACGTACAAGATAGTGAACTGTATGGAAAACACACACACACCTACACACACACAAGATAGTGAACTGTATGGAAAACACACACACACCTACACACACATACACACACACATAAGGAAGCTGGAGAGACTACAAAAAATGGCTACAAGAATGGTTCCAGAATTTGAAGGAATGAGACTACAGGCTATGGATCTACCAACCCTGGAGGAAAGAGGGAGAGAGAGAGAGAGAGAGGGGATCTGATACAAGTTTATAAATGGACCAACGGAATGGACCAAGTGGATAATGAGAAACTGATCCTGAGAGAAGAATATGACACTAGAAGCACAAGATCGCATAGTAAGAAGCTGAGGAAGGGAAGATGTCTGAGAGATGTTAAAAAATAGTGAAGAATATGACACTAGAAGCACAAGATTGCATAGTAAGAAGCTGAGGAAGGGAAGATGTCTGAGAGATGTTAAAAAATAGTGAAGAATATGACACTAGAAGCACAAGATTGCATAGTAAGAAGCTGAGGAAGGGAAGATGTCCCAGAGATGTTAAAAAATAGTGAAGAATATGACACTAGAAGCACAAGATCGCATAGTAAGAAGCTGAGGAAGGGAAGATGTCTGAGAGATGTTAAAAAATTGAGTTTCCCGCAAAGATTATTGAGACTGGAACAGTTTGAGTGAGGAAGTTACATCACCAACGAGTGTGCAGAGCTTGACAGAGAAATTATAAGTGTAGATATGGAGACGAGGGGGGAGGGAGGGCACCAGCGTAAAGCCCAGGCCCTGTAAAACTACACACACACACACACACACACACACACACACACACACACTGACCTTTTTGGTAAATATAGCATTGAGTGAGACAAATATGGAAGCCAGGACGCCAAAAACTATACCCATTACCGACAGCGACCCTGGAAAATAAACAAATATATAAATTAATTAAAAAATACATGAATGAATAAAAAAATGAATAAATAGGTGAATTAATAGACCAAATACATCACAGTAGAGGGAAATAAGGCAAAATAAATAAAATAACTCGAAAAATGACACCTCCTCGTTTCCCTCGTGAATAAAATTGATGAAAAAAGAACGAAATAAAAATGAACCAAAAATAAATAAATAAATCATGCCCCACAATGCCCACCATGACACCCCCACCCCCAAATAACCCCCGACACCCCCCGGACCACACTGACCCCTGCATGACCCCAGTACTGACCTGACACCCCCATGGACCACTCTATGACCCTCGCATGACCCCAGTACTGACCTGACATCCCCCGGACCACTCTGACCCCTGCATGACCCCAGTACTGACCTGACACCCCCCCGGACCACTCTATGTCCCCCATGACCCCAGTACTGACCTGACACCCCATGGACCACTCTATGTCCCCCATGACCCCAGTACTGACCTGACACCCCGCCGGACCACTCTATGTCCCCCACATGACCCCAGTACTGACCTGACACCCCCTCGGACCATTCTATGACCCCTGCATGACCCCAGTACTGACCTGACACACTCTCCTGGTCGACGCCGAGCCAGAATCCAGCCACAATGACAGCACACGACGCCAGCGCTGGCAGGGACGTCCGCTGCCCTGGGGTGACGTGGGGTGGGGTTAGGCTGGGTTAGGTTAAAAAATCACCCTTAAACTTCCTAAAATCACTCAAAAACACCTAGATTATCCAAAAAACACTGAAAAACACTAAAAAATACCCTAGATTATCCAAAACACTCAAAAACACCCTAAAAGATCCAAAACTACCCAAAACACACCCAAAAACACTTAAAATGACCTTAAAACACACATCACTTAAACACACCCCAAAACATCCAAAAACACTAAAAATCACCCTAAAACTCCCCAAAACACCCAAAAACACCCCAAAACACTACAATTCACCCTAAAACACCCAAAAAAACACTACAAATCACCCAAAATTACCCCAAAACACTAAAATCACCCCAAAACACCAAAACATTAAAATCACCCTAAAACATACCCAAAAAACACCCCAAAACATTAAAAATCACCCTAAAACACCCAAAAACACCCCAAAACATTAAATCACCCTAAAACACCCCAAAACACTAAAAATCACTCAAAAACACCCCAAAACACTAAAAATCACCCTAAAACACCCCAAAAACACAAACAATCACCCTAAAACAGATTAGTTAGTTGAGTTAGTTATATTAGTGTTGTAGTGGCTGAAAAACCTCACACTTATAAAAAGACTAGCCATAATAAATATACAAACTATATAAATGTCTATAAATGTTCAAATGTTCAATGTTCTTATTATCATTTCCTATCTACTACAACTACTACTACTACTACTACTATTACTATTATGACCACCACCACCACTAATACTCACACTCTCTCACAATTATTTACAATCTACTACTACTACTACTACTATTACTACTACCACCACCACTAATACTCACTCTCTCTCTCTCTCACTATTATTTACAATCTACTACTACTACTACTACTACTATTACTACCACCACCACCACTAATACTCACTCTCTCTATATATATATATATATATATCTACAACTACTACTACTACTACTACTACTACTATGACCACCACTAACACACTCTCTCACACAATTATTTCCAATCTACTACTACTATTTCCACCACCACCACCACTGCCGAGCCACCACCACCACTACAACTAATACACACACACTCACAATCATTTACAATCTACTACTACTATTTCCACCACCACCACTACTGCCGAGCCACCACCACCACCACCACCACTTACCGAGGATGAAATAAGTAAAGATGACATTGAACACCGTGGTGAGGGAGCGTCCGACGTAGTAGAAGGCAACCCCGAGGTACTTCAGACACAAATTATTGGTGGAAATCATCGCCACGAAGATTATTGACAACGGCAACACCTGGAGACACAATAGGGGGGGGGACGGTTAGGCTAGGCTAGAGCAGTACAGGGGGTGTTTTGATTTACGAGGGGGGTTAGGCTAGGCTAGAGCAGTACAGAGGAGCCTTGATTTACGAGGGGCGGGACGGTTAGGCTAGAGCAGTACAGGCGACTCTTGATTTACGAGGGGGGGGAGGGTTAGGTTAGGTCAGGATTTACGCGTTTAATTAATGCGGTTTTTGTTGACGCGTGATCGAAAAAGACATTATGAATTTAATTTCCGCGATCTGCTTCTCTCTACCACAAATTATCGACAGCGGTAGGCCCTCGAGACAACTTAGGGGGGGGAGGTGGGTTAATTGGGGTTTATTTATCAATCTGGCACCCTCCCGAACCCACCCCTGTTATCTCTTGCTTCTTAGGACAATTATAAGTTCATTTGACGCCTTTTTTGAAATCTGCGATGCCTCTCGGAACGCGTCTAACATGGAAATTAAGAGTTACAGGTATGTACTGAGTGGCAACATCTGGAAATGCATTGTGGGAGGGGGGGTGTTAGGTTAGGTTAGCTTAGGATTAAAAACCCAAAACACCCAAAATATTGAGTATCACCCTAAAATACCCCAAAACCCAAAAACATTGACTATCACCCTAAAAACATCCCCAAAACACCCTAAAACACCCAAAAACATAGAATATCACCCTAAAATACCCTAAAAACACCTCAAAACATAGTGTCACCCTAACATATCCCCAAAACACCCCAAAACACCCTAAAAACAGCCCAAAACACCCTAAAACACCCCAAAACATTGACTTACACCATAAAACACCCTAAAAACACCCTAAACACCCAAACATTGACTATCACCCTAAAATACCCTAAAAACATCCCAAAACACCCTAAAACACCCTAAAATAACCCAAAACACCTTAAAATACTCTAAAACACCCAAAACATAGACATCACCCTAAAATATCCTAAAACACCCCAATACACCCTTAAAACATCCCAAAACCCTACATACCCTAAAGACACCCCAAAACACATAAAACACCCCAAAACATCCTAAAATCACCTTAAAAAACTAAAACACCCCAAAAACAGACTATCACCCAAAATATCCTAAAACACCCCAAAATCCTAAAAACCCTAAAAACCCAAACACTCTAAAACACCCCAAAACCCCTTAAACACCCCAAAACATAGACTATCACCCTAAAATATGCTAAAACACCCCAAAACCCCATGAAACACCCTAAAACACCATAAAATACCCTAAAACACTCCAAAACACCCCAAAACATCTTATAAACACCCTAAAATCCCCAAAATATCCTAAAACCCCAAAACCCCTAAAACACCCCAAAAACCCCTAAAACCCCAAAAAACACCCCATAACATCCTAAAAACACCTTATAAACACCCTAAAAATATCCTAAAAACACCCAAAACACCCTAAAATACCATAAATCACACACACACACACACGGACCTTCCTGACTGTGGCTGGTTCTATGTGTCCAACTTCAGGAAACGTCAGGATATGTGGGGCCAGCCTGGTGAGACGTGAGGTCGCCAGACAGGCACCAGCCGTCACCACACACTGGAACCAGGTCACAAAGAGGGGGGCGTCCGTCTTGCCCCCCACCGACCCCCCCAGCAGTGTCTTGTTCACGAATACCATGGAGATTGACACCACCCTGGGAAAGACACCCCCATACACCCTTAAAATACACCCATATACCACATACACCCTAGAAACACCTTTAAGACACCCATACACACTTAAAATACACCAATACACACTTGAAATACACCCATACACACTTTAAATACACCCATATACCACATACACCCTAAAACACCCTTAAAACACCCATACACACTTTAAATACACCCATATACACTTAAAACACCCCATACACCCTAGAAACATCCTTAGCACACCCATACACACTAAAATACACCCATACACACTTAAATACACCCATACACCCTTAAAACACCCCCTACATCCTTAAAATACACCAATATACCACAAATACACCCTAGAAACACCCTTAAGACACCCATACACCACAAATACACCCTAAAAACACCCTTAAGACACCCATACACACTTAAAACACCTCCTACATCCTTAAAATACACCAATATACCACAAATACACCCTAAAAACACCCTTAAGACACCCATACACCCTTAAAACACCCATACACACTTAAAACACCCATACACACTTAAAACACCCCATACACACTTAAAACACCCCATACACACTTAAAACACCCCATATACACTTAAAACACCCCATACACCATTAAAACACTCCCATACACCTTTAAAACACTACTGTAGGATATTCCCTGAGTGTATCCCTGAGAGTGGCTGGGTGTAGATGGTCAGTGAGGTTGTACAAGTCATGCTGACCTTGTGGCCTGACCTTAGCGCAGTGTGTGTCCAAGCTCGGCCCTTTGCCAACTCAGACCATGTACTGTATTTCACTGTATCTTCACTTGTTATTGAAATACACACTTAAAATACACCCATACACCTTTAAAACACACCACACATACACCTATACACCCTAAAATACCCTTAACACAGCTATACATACTTAAAATACACCCATACATACTTAAAATACACTCATACACACTTAAAACATCCCCATACACCCTAAAAACACCCTTAACACACCTATACATACTTAAAATACACTCATACACACTTAAATACACACATACACACTTAAATACACACATACACACTTAAATACACCCATACACACTTAAAACATCCCCCATACACCCTAAAAACACCCTTAACACACCCATACATACTTAAAACACTCATACACACTTACATACACACATACACACTTAATTACACTCATACACACTTAAATACACTCATACACACTACAAACACCACAAATACACTCTAAAAACACCCTTAACACACCCCATACACACTTAAAATACCCATACACACTTAAATACACCCATACACACTTAACTTAACACCCATACACCTTAAAATACACTCTTAATTGCATCCTACAGCCATAAACACACTAAAAATTTGCCGTTCATACATATATTAACAAAAAAAAACATATATTATTCTCTCGCCAGCCTGAGACAGCAATGCCAGTGACTTCTCTCTCTCTCTCTCTCTCTCTCTCTCTCTCACAGCAGTGGGCTCAACCTGTGTCCAACTTGTTGACCCCTTCAGTACAATGACAAGCTTCCATATTCATTCTGGTGACTATTTGGTGATTTTATACAGCTTCAGAAACTTATGTAAGGGTTAAAATAGTGAAGACTGTGGCCATTAATCTTCTGCCCTCCATACACCCTTCGTAATGGCTATAAAATGGTCTAATGGTACACAAATCTCAAGGTAAAAATGTGTCCCAGTACTGAAGGGGTTAAAATAGTGAAGACTGTGGCCATTAATCTTGTGCCCTCCATACACCCTTCGTAATGGCTATAAAATGGTCTAATGGTACACAAATCTCAAGGTAAAAATGTGTCCCAGTACTGAAGGGTTAAGTCTTCCTCCATTTGAAACTTTGCAAGAAAATTAATCTATCCTATCTCTAACCTAACCAGTCCTATCCTAACTTACATTCTGTCTAGAGATTAAAATACTATAATATTATCATAGACACACACACACACACACACACACACACTTACCAATAGAGAGCCACCACCATCACAACCTTGGCATACTTCAAAAACAAGGAATCTTCACGCTTGGTCTCCATTTTGAACCTGGAAAATAAATATAAATAATAATAAATACAAATAATAAAGCAACCTTTTTCTCTCTCCCTCTCTGTCTCTCTCGTCTCCGCCCACTCCTAATTCTCCTTATTTCTCCATTACCCAGAATTCTCCAGGGTTGTGTGTCTCAGTATAGCTTTATCTTGCCCCCTCATACCTGTCCTGATACTCACCTGACGCTTGAGAAATGTATTAAAGTAGAAAAGTTGAAAAAATAAAGTCAAGTCCACCTTTTTCTAGTCCCCAGGCCAAAGTGATGACAAGGTGGCGGTAAACATTATCTCTTTTCAACGGGGTCACCATGTTGGGTTTTCCTTAATTTTTTGCTGTTTTCTTCTCGTCTACGCTACTTTTTTCGGGTTTCTTGATCTCTGTGCGTTCTTTATTTCTTGGTTGGGGTTTTGGTGGTGGGATATTGTTGTGGGTTTTGTGGTTTTGTTAATATTTGTGGTTTTAATTAAGGTTGTGGTGATGGTTACAGCTACCACTTATAACAGATGCTGGGGTGGTCGTTAAATTTTTTCATGTTTCTCCCTTATAATACAATTTTCCGGAGGTCTTTATGTCTTTAAGGTTTCTTTTATTCGTGGTTTCATTTCTGCTAATAGGAATTTTGCTTAAAGTGTCTGGTTTTGTAATAAATAATGGTTCTGTGGTATTACTCCCTCTCTCGTATTTTGGCCATTTTCTCTTATTTAAGGCTATTAATTTGTATTTGCTTCATATCAATCGTTTCTCTTATTTCTGTTTTTGTTTCCGTCAATGTGAATTTTGTCTAGGTTTTGTAGTTTTGTTACAATTAAAGCTTTGATCTGGGTTATAATCTTTGGCAAATTACTGATAGACACCTTCCGTCTTATTTCTCAAGTTTTATCTTATTCAAGCTTATATTTCCGGGGTTCCTTTGTGTCAACAGTTTACTTTATTCATTATATTGTTTTTGCTAGTAAGAATTTTGTGAGGGTTGTGTAGTTTTGTTAGAATAAATGCTTGTTAGCGTAAATGTCATGTCTACCTTTCTCGACTTTTCTTCTTATTTCACTATTTTCTCCTATTTGCCATCCTTTATTCTATCTTTCTTCCATCTCTACAGTTTCGTTATTTAATATTCTAGTTTGTGTTAGCAGGAAATCAGTCAGAGTATTGTAGTTTTCCTAATATTTCTCCTTTCTTATGAGTGTCTTCAGAACCATGTGTCAAGTCAGGTCAAGCCAAACCGAACACAAATATTTTTACCTCTCGCACAATCTCCCTTAATTTCTCCCTTACTCATTCAAAACCAACTATTTCTACCTCATTAGTGTAATTTTAAATGGAGAATAATAATAACACCTTTAATTTTCTCTGTAGTTAAGCATTTCATTTTAATATTGCCTGTACTTGTGGTTGTGTTTACGTCAACTAACTGTCCGGAGGCTTTTATTTGTGGCTTCGTCTTGCTTATATTCAATTTTTATTTAATTTTCTATAGTATAAGTAAGAATATTGATATCTATTATTTTTATTATTATTATTATTATTATTATTATTGTTGTTGTTTTATTATTATTATTGTTATTGTTGTTATTGTTGCTGTTGTTGTACACGTAGATAACTATAAAACAAGTGTACATATATATGAACAGGTGTGTTTTAACAGGTGTGCATTAACCCCTTCTCTCTCTCTCTCTCTCTCTCTCCTACTCCAGAGAGAGAGAGAGAGAGAGAGAGAGCCATTAAGTAAAACACGCTAAATAATAAAGTTTATGTAATTTCTAAGATTACAACATAAATTACAACAAAATTATTACTATTACTATTATTATCATTATTACTTTTATTTATTTTCCATCTTGTTTTTCATCTCTTCCTCTTCCTCTTCCTCTTTCTTCCTCCTCCTCTATCACCACCACCATCACCACCACCACCAGCTCACATCATCATCTCTATCACTCTATTGCTTACTTTCTTGCTGATATCTCGGCCCATACCCAGAATCCCCCGGTGTAACTCCCCAAGGTTATGCCCCAGGGTGTCCTCTAGCTCCACCACCCCCTCCCACCCCGCCATCCCCTGTGGGTTAGAAATGGGGAGCGAATTTGTAACCCTTAGTGTGTATTTCTCCCCATTCCTCCCGGGGTCAACTACTAATATTTCGTGATTTCCTGGGAGACTGGTTGGGTATGGGGGGACGGAAGTCGTGTGGGGGGCAGAGGGAAGCATGCCCCCCCTGGTGACACCCCCGGGGGAGCTTAAACTAGCGTGAAAATCCAATAATTGTCGTTTTAATCCATCCAGTAAACCCTCAAATCTGGTCACAGTTTCCGTCAAGACAACTGGATTTGGCAGGCTGACTGTTACTTTTACGGGCGTGCGAGGGCGTGGGGGGTGCGTGGGTGGGCGTGGGAGGTGTGGGAGGTGTGCTGCATGTGTGCTGTACCCCCCTGCCCCCGCTAGGACCACTGGGGGAGGCTGGGGGGCGTTATTTATCAAGGGCATTACAAGCGGGTAAGGATGAGAGAGAAGAAAAGATGAGGACAGCTGAGATATAGACGTCTCTTCTTCTTCCTCTTCCTTCTTCTCTTCTTCCTCTTCCTCTTCCTCTTCTCCTCCTCTTCCTCTTCCTAGCCAGTCCCCCAGGGTGCCAAAAAACCGGGGCCGTGCCTGTGTAGATCTGTGTACATCTGGAAATGTACATACAGGTTGACACACACACACACACACACACACACACACACACACACAGTAGTAGTAGTAGTAGTAGTAGTAGTAGCAGTAGTAGTAGTAGTAGTATGGGAAGAGTAGTAGTAGTAGTAGTAGTAGTAGTAGTAGTAGTAGTAGCAGTAGTGATAACAATAGTGGTATACTAGTAGTAGTAGTAGTAGTAGTAGTAGTAGTAGTAGTAGTAGTAGGAGGAGGAGGAGGAGGAGGAGGAGGAGGAGGAGGACGACTATTACTACTACTACTACTACTACTGCTACTACTACTACTACTACTACTACTACTACAACTACTACTATTACCACCACCACCACCACTTACAACTCACCAATATAAGTGACAGAACTCTTAAACCTTTGATCCTCTTCTAAAACCTCGTTAGTAGCATCCAAACCTCTATCTTCCTCTTCACCTTTACTCTCGTCGCCAACCCCTTCACCAGTGCAGAAAAGGAGGAACATGGACACCAGAACCCCCACACACGCCTCGATCCTCTATAATATGAAAGTAAACCCGACATAATAGGATCGGATTCCTTTAAAGTAGGATTTAGTGTTCCATTATGAAATAGATACAAAAGAAAAAAGAAATAAATAAATAAAGATGAATATAATAATAGTAATAATAGTACAGCTTACCATAGTAGTAGTAGTAGTAGTAGTAGTAGTAGTAGTAGTAGTAGTAGTAGACCCTTCCTCTTTGACGTCTGAAGGAAGAATGAAGAAGTGAAAGAGGAAGAAAAGGAGGAGGAGGAGGAGGAGGAGGAGGAGGAGGAGGAGGAGGGAGAGAAAAGAAAGATAAAAAAGAAAAAAAAGAAAAAAACTGGGTACATATTTCTTTTTTCCTTCCTTCCTCTTCCTCCTCCTCCTCCTCCTCCTCCTCCTCCTCCTCCTCCTCCTTTCTCCACCTTTCGCAAATCATCTCTTTTTCCTCCAAATTTTTTCCTCCATTACCAGAAAGAGAGAGAGAGAGAGAGAGAGAGAGAGAGAAGGTGGTCAAATACGTGAGAGATAAGGAGAGAAAAAAGCAAGAAAAAGAGAGAGAGAGAGAGAGAGAGCGAAGAGAGAGAAATGGGTTAGTGATCCCGTTAAGGCGGGTTTACACGGTCACACAAACCCGGCAAGACTTCTCCGAGTTTTCGTGGTTGATAGACTGAATAATCTATCTGACAGACCACTTCAATCAGAGAGTTGTGATCCATATGTCTATTTTACACTATGGACGTATATATTTTCCTTTCCCACTCTGTAAATACTTAAAACAATATACAAATGTCTGAAAGTGTGTTTGATTTCAATGTTGCGTGATCTGATGTTAATGCTTTCCCCATTAATGTGTAATACGTGGTGATGTTATGCACGTAGCCACCCTGAGTGTCAGACCTTGAGAGAACCTTAAAAACACCCTTAAAAGACCGCCTCACCAACTAAAACCTTTTAAAAGAGTTTCTGCTGTTGATAATGGCGGTAGTGACAACATTTGTAGTATTATTAAAAGCACAAACTGTCTTGAAAACCCGCCTAGTTAGTTGTCTCTGTGGCCTTGGTGAGAGGGGAAGGCGTCTTTCAACACACACACACACACACACACACACACACACACAGCTGTTAATAAGATATTTGATAAGGTAATTTCCGTTGGTTTAATTAACACGCTACCTACAAACTCCTAACTTCTTAGTGTCTGAATAGCACCACGGGTCGATTCGAGGTAACAGGTGCACCGAATCACCAATATTACACTTTGTGAGCAATGTTTACACCTCTTTGGAAGAAAAGCTCAATGTTGTTGCAGTATTTATTGATCTCTCTAAACTCTAAAGCATTCCACACACTCGGTCACAAAATTCTTCTTGATAAACTGGAACACTTAGGCGTAAGAGGCATTCCCCTAAACTGTTCAGGAGTGATCTCACCAATACAACTCAATCTGTTGTTTGTAACGACTTTTTCACCATTTATAGCCTTGTCTAAGGGTGTTCCACTGTTATTTCTAATATAATATATTAATGATATTGTAAACGTTAGCGCTGAGCTACAATTTGTTATGTATGCTGATGACATACTGTAAACCTCTTGTTGGCCAACAGTAATGTATATCAGCTGCACCGAATGCCTAACCTGGAATCAAACTCTATAAAGAAATGGATACAATATAATAAATCAAAGCTAAATGTCTCAAAAAACAATTCTATATTCTTTCAGAACAGGTCAGTAAGAAATCAAATGCCACCATTACAAATTGAGGGCGATGTAATACAACAGGTTAACATTGATTGGTATAATTATTGACTCTAATCTTAACACTGGAAATATCACATTGATGAAAGTTGTGTAAAACTATCCAAAATGTGTGGCTTACTTACATAATCTTACAACAGAGGCTAGGATTAGTGTAGGACGAAACTGGAGAGGCCACGCCTTGTCAAATCATTTATTTCAACCTGTATGGGAATAAAAAACAACTACATCCTAGGAAACACACAATGTGCACCCACAACAACAACACACTCACAAATACAAACTGAGGCAGTAAAGATTTCACAGAGGCAATCCACACTAGCAATGCATCCTCAAAACAGTAATAAAACAACTCACTTCCTTGGCCCACGGCACACTCTCGTCCTTGTCACTGCAGGAAAGACAGTCACCACGAACACTCCAATAGGCAGAGTCAAACGTCACTTCCACATGAACCAGCACCGCGGCATCGCTCACCTGCTGGTCGCCGGTCTGACACGGCGGGTAGACACCAACCACCACCTCCCACCTGAACAGACACCACCCAACACCCAAACACTCTTACATAGGCAATATAACCACCAAATACATTATATATGGTGCTCCAATGCCTACCCTCATCATTGCACATCCAGTAAGCAACATGCGTATAAACACGTCACAACTGAGAAAACTACTACTACTACTACTACTACTACTACTGAAGATCTAATCAATATAGTAGTAGTAGTAGTAGTAGTAGTAGTAGTAGTAGTAGTAGGAGGAGGAGGAGGAGCAGAAAGAAATAAAAGGAGAAGAAAAAGAAAAAAAACCCATTCAAATCACAAAAACCTTTTACAGAGAGAGAGAGAGAGAGAGAGAGAGAGAGAGAGAGTAAATGTAAGGGTGAACTAAGGTAAAACGTTTCGAAGCTTGGTGGAGATCGGAGCAGGAATTGGATCAAGCAGCCAGGCACTAGTTAGGCTGCAAATAATTACTCTTTTAGCCTGCTCCCTATTTTGTCCTGTTCACTCCTTAAATTCACGCCATTCTCTAAGCACACAATGATATAATACTGCTTATATGCACGCTATCTTTGCCGTGTGTGTGTGTGTGTGTGTGTGTGTGTGTGTGTGTGTGTTCACCTAGTTGTAATTTTCCAGGGCCCCGTCTCCATATCTACACACATCCAACTTTCCTTTCAAACTGTGCACACTCCTTGCTGACACCACCTCCTCACTCAAACCATTCCACACCTCCACACATCTTTGTGGGAAACTATATTTCTTCACATCCTTCAAGCATATTCCCTTGGCTATCTTTATACTATGCGATCTTGTAGTTCTATTTAAGTTTTCCTCTCTCAACATCATTTGCTCATTATCCACTTCATCCAGTCCATTCAACAGTTTATAAAGCTGTATTAAATCTCGTCTTTCTCTTCTTTGTTCCAAGGTGAGATAATTCATTTCTTTTAATCTTTCCTCATAGGTCATTTCTGCAAATTCAGGAACCATTTTTGTTGCCATTCTCTGCAATCTCTCCAACTTCCTTATATGCTTCTTTTTATAAGGGGACCAAACCACCAGTGTGTGTGTGTGTGTGTGTGTGTGTGTGTGTGTTCTCCTGTAATTACTATTGTTACCAGCTCCTTATGTTACATGTGCATTGTTTTGACTGACGCCACGGACTAATGAAGTAATCCAATCTCTCTCTCTCTCTCTCTCTCTCTCTTTGTTCTTTATTGTTGTTGTTGTTGTTCTACTACTACTACAGTACTACTACTACTACTACTACTACTACTACTACTACTACTACTACTACTACTACTACTACTACTACTATCGAAGATCTAATCAGCATAGTTTATTATAGGCAAAAAAAAAAAAAAAACAATTAAAAGATAGATAAATAAATAAAGAAATCTACATTGCACTTCTTTTTACACACACACACACACACACACACACAACACTGCTCCGTTTCAAACCCGTCACGTCTCGAGCCGACCCATCACCCGCCCCGCCAACCTTCAGTCTTGTGTTTGCCTCTCTCTCTCTCACACACACACACACACACGAGAGAGCAGTGCATGTTTGTCAATAGTTTCTTCGTAGCACCAAGTTTAAGCACCATCAAGCACCACAACTCCATTAATGAAGGTAAGAGTGCAGTGGTGGTGGCGGGGCGGGGCGGGGCGGGGCAGCCTCACAGCTTGGCCCTAACACTTCTCCTCCTCGCCCTGCTGCCCCCTCCCCCCCCCCAAGGCTGTACTGTGAGGTGTGAGTGGTTCTGTGGGCAGTGTTTGATGTGATTGGTTTGTTTGTTTAGCTGTGGTGGTGGAAACAGTGGGAAAGACAGGCGTATACTGAAAGGTAAACAAACAGTCAGGTTAGCGGGAGGCACGGCGTCCCTATTTCAGGCATTACTGGCTTCATTTCTCACTCACTGTAAGCCACACATGGCTCAGAGTGAAGCCACCTGCCCATCATTGTATCACATCACGTCATATAGAGTAGACAATAGTAGACATGGCCTTATTTTGGTGAAATAAGAGGCAAGATGGCCGCCCCGCCAGCCAGCCTGTCTTGGCCTCGTAGCTCCGCCCACCCGCTGCTTCAAAGACGTTTTCCAATCTTTTCCAAACTCCATTATTCAGTGTTTGTATTATGTTTTATGGTTCCTATAAATACTGCGTTGTGTTTGAAGAGTGTTCCGCGCCAGAGTTCGGTAAATATGTGGCGTTTAGTGGTGTTTTATGGCGTGTGTAAATGTCTTTTGAACGGTCAAAATTTTCCATCTGCTATTTTGAGTTTATTTATTTGAAGGTGTAAGTGGGCCTTTATGGTGGCAAAGAGTCGTCTGTGCTGTTTTAGGCGTGAAATCAACCCATTGAGTCAAATATGTGGACTTTGAAATGGTGTTTGGTCCCGTTAAACGTAAGTTTTATATTTTGTATTTGATTTAATTACGTTTTTGGTTGACGGTCTAACTCGGTGTCCAATGCCTTAAAAGAAAGGTCAGACTGTGTCAAGTGTGTTAAAATACTCGCCAAGTGAAAATGGCTGGACTTGACAAGAGTTTTTGATGAGTTTGGATTTGAATGGTTTTGTTTGACATAAATAAGTTTGATTGGTTCACTTCTGGTTCTAGCTAACTGTTGGACGCCTGAGAAGAGAGTTTATATTGTCTAATATTTTTCAAAAGAAATATAAAGTGGAAATGGGTGGACGTTTTGAGTTTCATGAGTGAAAATGATTTTATAATTTATAATATAGTTAATTTACACAATTCTTTCAAACTAGTTAGGCAGGAGATGTTTTTATGTTGTGGATGTTAGTTAAAGTTTGTACACAGTCGTAAAATGTCAAGCATTCGGCCGTGGCTTCGTTTTTTCTATGGGTCAATTTTCAAATTATTTACGTAATTTAGACGAGTCTCCGCTGGTCCCGCGCATTCTGTGACGTCACAGCCCAGGCCTTGGGCTGGCGTCCCTCCCTCCCAGCCGCCCAGTTCGTCAGTATTTTGCCTAATATCTAGTGATTTCTGCGTGTTTGCGTGTGTTTCTAGGCTCTGGTGTGTAGATAATAATGGTAGAAGGAAGAAGAAAGGAGAAATAAAGGAGGAGGAGGAGGAAGGAAGGAGAAAAGAGGTGGAAGAGGAGGACCAGCCAAGGCTGCCAAGCCACTTCCTCAATATTTTGCCTAATATCTTGTGTTTTCTGAGTGTTGTGATGTGTTTCTAGGCTCAGGCGTGTAGATGGAAGCAACAGAAGGAAGAAAAAAGCGAAACAGAGGAGGACGAAGAATAAGGAGGGAGAAAGAGAAGCAGAAGAGGAGGAGGAGCCAAGCCACAACATTTAGGTAAGTCACCCTTGTAATCTTGCCGTTCTTTATAATACTTTTTTTTTTGGGTATATTTGTGTATTTTAAGTGTGTGTGGCAGTGTTGCAGGGTGTTTTGGGTGTTACAAGTGTATTTTGGGCAGATTTTGTGTGTGTTGGATGGTTTTAGGTATATTTTACGTATCTTGAGTGTGGTGTGGATCTTGATCTTGATCTTGATGGTACAGGTGACGCATAATTTCTTCTTTGTATCGGCAGCTCCTGTAGGGAACATAAAGAACACCAGACAACAAAGAGGGCAATCACCATCTTTCACACCACTAGTTCCTGCATCTGGCACGCCACATTCTCTCCAGGAACTCTTTCACAGCCTCAATCATCCTTTCATTCGTCTCCCCACACAGTCCCAGCAGCAACACCATCCATTCCCTTCCTGTCATCTCCACTCTGTCATGCCCCAGCTCCCTCACCACCACTTGCATCATCTCATACCTGTCTCTGGCATACTTCACACACTCCACCACCACATGTTCCACTGTCTCATCCTCTCCCAAGTCACACATCTGGCACACTTTGCTGCAGGACTCTGACCATCTATAATTCCTTGCATTCACATCCATGCACTGTGCCCTAGCTCGGAAGAGAAGATCACCACCCAGGCTTCCGTCATACCACTTTTCATACATTGGGGCCTCTTTCTCTCTATACCATACCAAGGTACTCTTTTGCTCCATCCTATTTCTCCAGTCATCCAGTCCCACACCTTTCACTACTCTGTCTATCTCACTCTTCCACTTCCTTACATCCCATTCTCTACCTTCTCCATTTCTAACAATCATACTCCAGTCTCTCTCTAAATGTCTTCCTTCTACCTGTTGAAAAACCCAACTACTTACTAACCCACTCTTTGCTACCAGCCTGACACACCTCTTCCCCCACTTGCTACTCCTGACATTCCACAGAAACACTTTTCTCACTATCCTTGCATCATTCATTCGTTCTAACCTAGCCTTATACTTTAGGGTCGCTTTCACATATCTCTCTCTAAAAGTGCTCCAACCCATATCACCCCTAAGGGCCTCTACTGCTGCATATCTAGGTGCATTAAGTGCCATTCTTGCAACTCTATTCTGCCCTATTTCTAACTTATCTAGTTCACTCTCATTCCAAGCAATCACATCCATACCATACATGATGCTCGGAACAGCCACGCTCTTCCAAACTTCTCGCAGCACGTCATATTTACTCGCCCTCATCCTTGCTGCACTTCCTAGACGACCTACCCACTGATTTGCCATACTTATCTTCTCATTCTTAATCTTTACACAGCCATCCGGACTCATCCACATCCCCAGATACTTATATTCATCTGTCTGCTGCACCTCATTCACTCCTAATCTCCACACATGGTTCCTCTCATCCTCTGACCTATGCACAACCATTACCTTACTCTTTTCACTACTAAATCTCACTCCAAAATCTCTTCCATACCCATCTACTACATCAAGCATACTCTGTAGCTCTTCTGCCGACTCACTCATGACTACAACATCATCTGCATACAAGAGCACATCTATCTTATCATTTCCCACATTTACACCTGCATTCATTCTCCTCATTCTAGCAGCCAATTCTTCTGTATATAAGCTAAAGAGGGTTGGTGATAATATGCAACCCTGCCTAACTCCTCTTTCACTCTTCACCCAGTCTGTCTCTATATCCCCTAGTTTATACTTAGCTCTTGTATCCACATACATACTTCTCACTATGTTAACTATCTTTGCACTTAACCCAATTTTTCTAACACCCTACCTAGCATTTCTCTGTTTACCCTATCATATGCTTTCTCTATGTCTAGGAAACCTAAGTATAGTTTGCTACCATCCCTTTTCTTTCTCTCAATCAATTCATTCACCACAAACAGATTGTCTTCTGCTCTCCTGTCCACTCGGAATCCATTTTGCTCTTCGCCTAACACTCCAACTCTCTCAATCCATTTGCACAATCTCTCATTCAACACCGCACTGAACACTTTGCCTACTGTGTTAACTAACGCAATCGGCCTGTAGTTCCTCAACTCATTCTTACTCTTATATCCTCCCTTATGCAACAAGGTCACCCTGCATTCATTCCACATTCTCGGCACTCTCCTCCTCCCACACCTGGTTGAACAACTCAGTCATCCTATCAATCACTACTTCTCCTCCATTTTTGTACATTTCATACGGTATCTCATCCGGCCCTGCTGCCTTCCCATTCTTCTGCTTCTTCACACATTTCTCCACCTCCTCCCTGCTGATCCTTTCATTCAACTCATCTGCATCCTTTCTCTCCAGTGACACATGTCCTTCATCCACATCAAAGACCTCACTTACACCTCCAATCTCTTCCCAAAACTCTTTTATTGCCCTTCTCATTTCTTCCTTATCAGTCACCACTGCCCCATTCACCTTCAGGCTCTCCACATTCTCACTGTTAGGCATCCCCTCACCCCTCAGGAATCTATACCATTCTCGCCCACCTTCCATACCTTTCTCTCTAAGGGACTGAATCACACTTCTCTCACTTGTAACTTTAGCATTCATTATCTTTCGCTTCGTCATTCGCTGCTGACTCACATACGCTGCCCATGCATTCAGGTGCTCCCTTTCAGCTTCCTCACTCTCATGTCTCCTCTTTCTTAACTGTCTGCACACCCTATTCAGTCTCTTCCTTTCCTTCCTAGCATCCCTGATCTCATTATTCCACCACGGCCTACATGCATGCTTTCTGGCACTTGTTCTTGCATACCCTATCTGGCTTACTGCTGCATTTCTCACATTTTCTACAAATCTATCATTCAGTTCATCCACGTCGCTTAGACTTTCATCCTCCCAGCTCCTCTCACTCAAGTCCACCTGGAAATTCTCCCATCCTACATCTCTCAATCTCCACTTTTTCCTCTTGGCCTTGGCATTTGTTCCATCTCTTCCATTCAACTTGCACTCTAACACCAGCATGTTATGGTCTGAGACTATGTCAATCATCCCATCTTCATCAATCCACATGCGGTCAACAACTTCACGCATTCTCCCATTCACTAGCATGTAGTCAATCGCAGACTCCTGGTTCCTCCCACTCCAAGTCACTCGTCCTTCAGCCAGGGTCTCATTGAGATTCTCCAAACTCACCTCATTCACAAGCTCATCCAGCATCTCACCGTTCCTGTTCATTTGTTCACCTAACATACCTATGTGGGCATTCATGTCTCCCATAACAATCACTCTCTCCAGCATACTCTCTTGCAATCTTTTTCAAAACACTATATTTTCTGCCATTCTCCCTAACTGCTCTGTCGCCTTCCACTGTCATATACACTACCACTACGACTATCCTCTCAGCTCTGCCACTTTCACTCCTGCACTCCACTCGAACAGCTAGCACGTCCTCACTCTCAGCACTGTCTCCTATGTCCAGCTCTTCCACTCTCAGGTTCCTCACCTTTTTGTGGAGCAAGGCTACGCCTCCTCCTAACTTATCCTGTTTTCTACGCCCTTTCCCTATCATGACAAACTCATTTCCTTCCATATGCACCACGTCCCGCAGGTGAGTCTCCGTGATACCTACCACATCCAAGCTCCATTCATTCAGCTCCTTGCATAAATCCTCAAACTTGCCAGTGCCCCATCCTCTCACATTCACACACCCAATCCTCATGCATCCTGACGCCCTGTGGGTACCTCCTCTTCCTTTACATTTACCCACTCTCCTCCCGCAGGTTCCCTTTCTCTCGGTAACCTGCTCTCTTTCACGCTTCTGTCCTCCTCTCTCATACAAACACCTGCCCCTTCTCTCTGGATTCTGTCCTATTCCTGCTGCCTTCCTCCCAACGCTGAGCCCACTCCACCAAGTTCCAGGCCACCCACACCTTTCCAATAGTGGACATGTGTACGCCATCCTGTGTCCACACCTGCCTCCAGTCCATCCTCTCCCACAGCTGCATCCCATCACATTTCCAGTCTTCCAGTCTTTCTACTACCTTTCCATTCACCCATCTCCTCTCCCGGCCAAAGACCTGACCCTCCTTGTCCCTCCTCCTCCCTCCCATCTCTTTCCTTATATGGCATACCAACAGTGATACTAAATTGTAAACATTATTTTTCCTTGAAACCGCTTAGGAATAGTTTTCTGATATTTGAACATTGATCATTATCTGCACTGGCTTTCATTTTACTGTGGAGTCTAAGCATACTATGTGGTGGATCTATGACTGCAGCCTGATGTTGAACTTTCTTCTGGAAAGCTGTCTTTGCTGTAATTAGACCAAGTACGCTTTCATTCTTAAGTGATGCTCGATGGTCATTCTTAATCAGTTTCAGCTGACTAAACAATCTTTCTACAGCTGCATTTGAGTAAGGGAGTGAGAACAATAGTGAAACCATCCTGCTGAGCTGTGGATTTTGTATATTCCTGCTATATTTTTAGCTTCAAAAACTGACTGCCAAAACACACTGTGATCTAAACTTTTTGACACACTAGAACTCAGATAGTTAGTTGTCTGTCTCCATTCAAGGTTTGTTTGCTGTAGGTCAACAACATCCTTCAAGTATGGCAACCTTTCAAAAATAGGGGCCAGTGAAGGAAGAGTTAGATTTTGGGCTACTTCAGGAGATAGGCAAGATAAAAAAAATCAAAATCTCCAATGTTATCAAATCTAGAGAGGATCTGCTCTACACATTCTCTTAGAAAATCTCTGCAGTGGGAATAAAACGATCTTACATCAGGATGATCATATCCAAGTTCTCTGGCTTTGCTCTGTACAATATTAGTTGCTGCTAGAAAATTTAGATATTTTAATGAAATAAGCCAATTTCCTTAGAATTTCCTTAGATTTAGTAATTTCCTTAACATGATCCTTGTGACATAAAAAATTTCCCTAAAATAAGGATATTTCCTTGAAAGTGGAAGCACTGTTTGCTATATGAAAACAGTGAAATTGAAAATACCAAAAGACATATTGTTAGAATTTTGGAGAAAAAGACAAAAACAGAAAAGAAATATGAAAAAAAAACAGACAGTGAATATAACAACAGTAAAATTAATAAACAGCAATATGAAAAACCCGGAGCGACAGGAAAACCCATCAGGAAGTGCCGTTCCAAAAGGCATTACTTTCGACACCAGCCAGAACACCCGTCATTGTCAGCTTGAAGTGTTGACATGACAGCGTTTGAACCTTTGTGGAGCAGGTGAGTTATTCCCAGGTGTGTGAGTGTACATTCTTATTAGGTGAAGTATGTAGAGTAGTGAGACGTGCCAATTAAGGTGAAAAAAGTCTGGCAAACTGAAAATAAGTGCGTCTTTATAAGCAAACTTTCGGGATTTTGTTGCCTCATTTGTGGTGGTCATTCCTGCGGTATTACTGCAGAGTTTCACCACAATCAGCTACGTGTTTTTTTTTTTTACCCACCTCAAGAGATAGAACTCCTGATTACGAGTAATTTGAACCCCATATATACTAGATGCAACCTTTTTGAATGGCGACACATTTTTTTTTCTTTTTTTAAGCGTGTTTTGGTGTTTTGGTGATCAGCCGTGACAATAGCCTCGCCTCCCGCATCAAACCCTGCCGCACACTGATGGTGTGCGGCGGCTCGGCGGGCTCCGTGACATACCATTGTCTGAGCATGGGCTTAATTGTTTACGCTGATTGAATCTGTTCTTTGATAGGTTAGGTTAGGTTAGGGCCAATGAAAAAAAAAAGCATAATTATTTCCACCAATCACGACGGCCCCTGAGATTAGGTTTAGTTGGGTTAGGTTAGGTTAAGTTTAGTTAGGTTAGGTTCGGTTGTATTAGGTTTGGTTAGATTAGGTTTAGTTAGGTTAGATTAGGTTAGGTTGGGTTAGGTTAGGTTCTTTTCTGGAGGAAACTAATTTTTTCAGGTAGATTTCGGCTTGTTTTTAATTCATTTACCAGTTGTTTTTTTATGGAAATCATAATATGTTTCGGGGCTGTAAAAAAAAATTGGTTGATTTGTGCCAAAAACAAGTGGTATTTTAATTAAAAGCAAGCCGAAATCTACCAGAAAAAAATAGTTTTGTCCAGAAAGGGCAAGGTGGTGAAACTCTGTAGGTTTACCATTCCTGCCCTCCTACGCTTTGTTGCGCCCCCATATTGCCTCCATAGATAGCTTATGCACCCATACAACTTCCATATCCGTAATAGTGTGATAGTTGAAGCGGTTACTGAGATATGGTGGTGTTATTGTGTTAGGCAGTGTCCGCCATCCTGCCTGCCACATCGGCCATTTCTGTGTTAACTATTTTCAGTTTTTCTCATTTACTACGCCCCCATATTGCCTCTGTAGGTAGTTTGTGCACTCCCATATGCTTGATAGTTTGATAGTTGAAGCAATTACTGAGATATGTTGGTGTTATTGTGTGTTAGGCAGTGTGCATCACCCTGCTTCAGTGCCTCCCACATAGACCCTTTTCTGTGTTGGCCTTTAGTCAGTTTTCTCCTTTCCTACGCCTTGTCATGCCTCATTTATACTATTACTACCACTACTATAACAACTATCACTATTCCAGAGGTGCACCATGGCTTGCCACAATGTCACAACTGGTCCTTGGAGAGCCGCTGGTGGTGACGGGCTGCCTGTGTCCTCTCTGCGGCAAAACTCACAAATACTCCACTCACCAAGTTCCAGAGGAGAGGTGAGTGTGTGTGGGTGTGGGAGAGGTGTCTGCAGGTGTGCTGTGAGTGTGGTGGGTGTGTAAGTGTATTTTTTGTAAGTTTTTGTAATGTCAACTATAGCTATGTAGGTATATTGTTTATTTTTTTTGGTGTGGGTTGGCTAGGGTAGACTTATTGTAGGTGTTTTCCAGGTGTGATTTGAGGTTGTTTTGTGTGTGTGTGTGTGTGTTTTGTTGTGTGATGCAATATTTTAAGGTAATTTTTGGTGCTTTTTGTTTAGGTAATGTTTGTCTTGTTTCCTCTATATCTCCCTCCACAGGTTACCTCCAGGCTTTTCCTTCCATAGACTATTTCCTCCATGTTTCCTCCACCTTCCCTCCAATTTTGACTCTCCTATCTCACTTCTATCATAGTCAAAATAGTACTTTTCTAAATCTCACTTCAAAACCTGACAATTTTTCTAATTTTTCCCTCCACTATCTGCTTTTCTTTCCTCCATATCTCCCTCCACACACCAAGCTGTATACTGTGCTGGTGTGTGCGGGTGTGGGAAAGGTTTCCGCAGGTGTGGTGTGTATGTGGTGCGTGCGGTGTGTGTGTAAGTGTTTTTTTTTTGTTGTGTAAACTATATATTTTTTTGGTGTGTGTTTTTTACGTTTTCCAGTGTTTGCAAAGAGTTGTTTATGATTTGCTGGTGTGTGCAGGTGTGGGAATGGTGTGTGCTGGTGTGATGTGTGTTTGGTGAGTGTGGGATGTGTGATAGCATGTTTTTTCTTACAATTTTGTCTCATGAACATCAATTTTTTTCACTTGTTTTGGCCAGAAAATATTTGTCTTTTTAAAATCCTTCTATTACCACCACCATCACCCCACCACCACCACTACCACTGTCCAACCCACCACCACCACCACCACTGTCCAACCCACCCACAACCACCACAAACAACCAACATTACCACATCAGATGCTCACAAAACCACACCATTTCACTACCACCACTAGTACTAGTATAACCACCACCACTACTACTACCACCACCACCTCCTCCTCCCAACAGGATCACCAGACACCACCGGCCGTACTAAAGGAAGTTGCTCTATGTAGGGATGGAACATGGCATCTGCACCAGCTGGGACACACTTAGCCAACTGTGAGTATTGAAGGCTGTTTTAGGGTGTTTGAAAACTTTGAGGGTGTTTAAGGCTACTTTAGGATGTTTTAAGGCTGTCTCAGGGTATTTTTAGGCTGTTTTAGATTGTTTAAGGCTATTTTAGGGTGTTTTAAGAATTTTAGGATGTTTAAGGAGTTTTATGCTATTTTAAGGGTGTTTAAGGCTGTTTTAGTGTTTTTAAGGCTATTTTAAGGTTATTTAAGGGTGTTTAAGACTTTCAAGTATTTTAGGCTATTTTAGGGTGTTTTAATGGTGTTTCAAGATATTTTAAAATTTTGGCTCCTGAAGTGATGAAGTGTATGCCCACGCCATCGCTCCATCAGTGCTTCATCTACTCGCTTTGTGTGTTTTTTATGATTCAGTAACAAAGTGACTAAGGGCCGTACCAAGAGTCGCGAAGGCCAAGGCACGGACCTTCCCTTCGACCAGCAAGGCAAAGCCTTCGCCCTTACCTTCAATCCATACCAAGAGTCGCCGTGGAAGGTAGGGCCGCGAGAGGTCTGCCGCTAGCATGAGTTGGTAACAGTTGTTTCAGTATTGGTATAACTGTAATCCGGATTTGAGCTCCACGAACAACAACAAAACCACAGTGCGCGCTACAAGAATGGAGGGAAGAAGCTGTGACCGGGCCAAACCACTCACGCACGAAGAGAGAATATTGATTCTCAATCTTGTAAAAGAGAATAAAGACTTGCAAGACCGCTCAACAAACCCAGCTAGCCTTCACAAGAAAAAAATTAGCTTGGGAGGCGATCACCAAGTCATTTAATGCCATTAACATTTTTTTTTATATTAAGATATTTATAGCTAAATAAAAATTCAAGATTTTAGCATCAGCTGGTGCTTAGAGAGAAAATGACAATGTGAAAAAGAGGCAGGCTCAGGTAGTGAGTAACAAGCCCACATGTGATCAGAGTTATTGAATATCTGTGTTCTCAAGCATTCCTTATTGAAACCTGGCTTGCCACACACTTAAATAATTTTTCTTCTTTTCAAGTTTTGTATATGTATAGCAGTTCTGAATGTTTATTGTTGTTGCTCAATTTCACTATGTGTTTATAACAGGTTTATTCAACAACTTTACAGACTGCAGTGTTTTCATAATTTCCAGAATTCTTAACTTTCTTTTTTTTCTGTATCCTTCCATTATCCCTAAAGTGGTAATTTATCATGTGTTCGGAAATCACTGTCTTACAAAATCTATATCAAGAAACAGTGGTAATTCATTACAAGAGTTGAGAAATTTGTATTCTTTGGGATCTGCTAGACCACAATTTGTATGCATATCATTAAAAATTCCATAGTTAACACATTAGTATAGTCAATCATGAATTACATTAATCATGGCCTGAAATGGTTTGGATACAGGACTATACATCTTGAGAACTACCTACAATACTGTCAGTATACCTAGACTTAAATCCTTGCACATCACACCCAACTCAGTGAAAAGTTATCTGTTGACTTAGCTTTAACATTATTGCACTCAATGCTTATGTCACTCACTCTGAATTTATGGCCTCCGCACACTGAAACACTAAGGTCTCTCTCTCTCTCTCTCTCTCTCTCTCTCTCTCTCTCTCTCTCTCTCTCTCTCTCTCTCTCTCTCTCTCTCTCTCTCTCTCTCTCTCTCTCTCTCTCAGATATTAATCCAGTTTTATTTATTTCAGATTGTGTTAAGAATATGAAGAAAGACAGACCAAGACAAGAAGAAGAGGAGAAGAAGAAGAAGAAGAAGAAGAAGAAGAAGGAAGAGGTGGAAGAAGATGAGAAGAGGAGAAGAAGAAAGAAGAGAAAAAGAAAAGGTAAAATAATAAATATTGTCATTTTATAAATTTTTGCTATTTCTCTCTCTCTCTCTCTCTCTCTCTCTCTCTCTCTCTCTCTCTCTCTCTCTCTCTCTCTCTCTCTCTCTCTCTCTCTCTCTCTCTCTCTCTCTCTCTCTCTCTCTCTCTCTCTCTCTCTCTCTCTCTCTCTCTCTCTCTCTCCTCTCTCTCTCCTCCTCCTCCTCCTCCTCCTCCTCCTCCTCCTCCTCCTCCTCCTCCTCCTCCTCCTCCTCCTCCTCCTCCTCCTCCTCCTCCTCCTCCTCCTCCTGTACTAATACTATTACTATTATTACTATCCCATTGTGACCTGTGTGACCTCTGATCTTTTGCCACAGGACTCCCTGGACTGCGACTTCACTGTGACCCGAGAGGAGGTGGCCACTCAAAGCTGAGGTCACACGGCTTCCTTCCTTATGCAGGTCAGTGGTGTGGTGTGTGGTGTGAAGTGTGGTTAGGTTAGGTTGGGCTGGATAAGATTTTGAGGACATTTTGAGGCAGTTTGGCATGTTTGATGGGTATTTTAAAATAGTTTGGCATGTTTTAAGGGCATTTTAGACAGTTTGGCATGTTCTAAGGGCATTTTAGACAGTTTGGTATGTTTTGAGGACATTTTAGACAGTTTGGCATGTTTTGAGGGTATTGTAAGACAGTTTAGAGGCCATGTTAAGACAGTTTGGTATGTTTTGAGGACATTTTGTTACAATTTGGCAGGTTTTGAGGGCAATTTATAACAGTTTGGCTGGTTTTGAGGGTATATTAAGACAATTTGGGAGGTTTTAAGGAAATTGAAGATAGTTTGGCAGGTTTCAAGGCCATTTTAAGACAGTTTGGCAGATTTTGAGTGCAATTTAAGACAGTTTGGCAGGTTATGAGGATATATTAAGAGTTTGACATATTTGAGGGCATATTGAGACAGTTTGGCATGTTTTAAGGGCATTTTAAGACAGTTTTTGGTTGAGTTGCGTTCAGTTCAGTTTACAACATAGTGAAGGTGACTCAATGTAAACAGTGCATCTCTCATTACAGGAAAGTCAAGCCAAGCCAAGACAAGCCACGCCACAACACAACACAAGCCTTCTACAACACCTACAGCCATCAGCAACACCCAGGGTACAAGACAACACCTAAGCCATGAAGAAGAGTTAGGATAGATTAGCAGTTTGTCATGTTTTTTTTTTTTTTTTTCTTTTAAGGACATTTTAAGACAGTTTGGCATGTTTTTATGGTATTTTAAGATTATTTGGCATGTTTTTGATGGCATTTGAAGAAAGTTTGGCTGTGATAATACCATTTTATTGACATTAGGAAGGGTGTATGGAGGTGACAATATCAATGGGCACAGTTTTCACTATTTTAATCCCCACATGAGTTTGTGAAGCAAGTGTTGGATTCTCAGGACAAAGATGCAGTGTGCTTGTTAAGAGATTCACTCAGCGCTCACTCAATCATTCACTTACTGAGCTCAGAGGAATGAAGAATGTGCATTGTTGCTGCTTGTGTGTCAGTCAAAGGGCTATATTCACAAACAATTTACTCTCACCACGACTGCTTTCCAAGGCCACAGAGATGACTGGCAGGGTTTTCAAGAGTGTTTCTCCAGTTAATAATGTAGAAATGTAGTCACTCTGCCTCTAGAACCATAAAACACGATTAAAAACGCTTTATTCTCCACCATGACTATTTTCCAAGGCCAGAAATGATTGGCAGGGTTTTCAAGAATGTTTCTCCAGTTAATATTGTAAAAATCTTGTCATTCTGCCTTTAGAACTCTCTCTCTCTCTCTCTCTCTCTCTCTCTCTCTCTCTCTCTCTCTCTCTCTCTCTCTCTCTCTCTCTCTCTCTCTCTCTCTCTCTCTCTCTCTTTATTATTGAAAGAGTTGGTTTGTAAGATTGTGTCACTTCAAAACCAAACATTTTCATCTTTGAATATTTGTTAACTTGAAAAATTGTTTAAGAATATTTTGTGAAGTTGAAAATTTGTTCAGATTTCCACAGTGAAGACTGGCCATTAATCCTCTGATGTTTATGGATCTTTGTTAATGGCAATGAAATGGTCTAATGGTACACAAATCTCAAGATAAAAATGTGTCCCAGTACTGAAGGGGTTAAATAGTGAAGACTGTGGCCATTGATCGTGTCACCTCCATAGACCCTTGCTAATGTGAATAAAATGGTCTAATGGTACACGAATGTCAAGGTAAAAATGTGTCCTAGTACTGAAGGGGTAAAAATAGTGGAGATTGTGGCCATTAATCTTCTGCCTTCTTTAGACCTTTCCAAGTGTCAATAAAATGGTCTAATGGTATCCAGATCTCAAGGTAGAAATGTGTCCCATTACTGAAGGGGTTAAAATAGTGAAGACTGTGGCTATCATTCTTCTGCCCTCTATAGACCTTTCCTAATGTCAATAATATGTCTAATGGTACACAAATCTCAAGGTAAAAATGTGTCTCAGTATTGAAGGGGTTAAGATAGTGAAGAATGTGGCCATTAGTCTTTTGACGTCTATAGATCTTTTCTACTGTCAATAACATGGTCTAATGGTACACAAATCTCAAGATGTCCCAGTATTGAAGGGGTTAAAATAATGAAGAATGTGGCCATTAATCTTCTGACCTCTGTAGATGTTTCCTAATGTCAATAAAATGGTCTAATGGTACACAAATGTTAAGGTAAAAATTTGTCCCAGTACTGATGGCGTAAAAATGGTGAAGACTGTGGCCATTAATCTTCTGATGTCTATAAGCTTTTCCTTATGTCAATAAAAAATGTGTCTCAATACTGAAGGGGTTGAAATAGTGAAGACTGTGGCCATTAATCTTGTGATCTCCATACACCTCTCCTAATGTCAATAAAATGGTCTTAATGGTACACAAATCTCAAGGTAAAAATGTCTCCTAGTACTGAAGGGGTTAAAATAGGGAAAAGACTGGCCATTAACCTTGTGACCTCCATAGACCCTTGCTAATGTCAATAAAATGGTCTAATGGTACACAAATGTTAAGGTAAAAATTTGTCCCAGTACTGAAGGAGTTAAGATAGTGAAGATTATAGCCATTATTCTTGTGCCCTCCATAGACCCTTCTTAAAGTGAATAAAATGGTCTAATGGTACACAGATCTCAAGGTAAAATGTGTCCCAGTACTGAAGGGGTTAACATGCCACATTATCCCTTACACAGAATGATTATTTAGGTTACAACTTTGCCCACTAAGACTAAGGTAACAGTAATTGTAATGGGAGGCACTGCAAGGTTTTCTTCATTTTCAGAATTCTTATTTATTTATTTATTTTTCTGTCAGCTTTATTTCTCACCCAAAATTGTTAAGCTGCTCCCAAGGGATAATTTACCCCCAGTTTGGGAACCACTGTCTTGGAAGGTCTCATAAAAATACTGAATTTCTGTGGCAAGGTGCTGGAAATGTGTGTGTGTGTGTGTGTTTGGAAAGTTTTTTTGGGGTTGGGTTTTGAAATAAGTTTGTGTTTTATACTGTGAATTTGTTTATGTGAAGATTTTTTTGTGTTTTGAAGTGAGGTGAGGCTGTGTGGCAGTGTGCATTAGGATCTGGTGAAATGTGTGTGTGTGTGTGTGTGTAATTCACTGTTTGATCTGGTGCAGTCTCTGACGAGACAGCCAGACGTTACCCTACGGAACGAGCTCTGAGCTCATTATTTCCGATCTTGGGATAGGCCTGAGACCAGGCACACACCACACACCGGGACAACAAGGTCACAACTCCTCGATTTACATCCCGTACCTACTCACTGCTAGGTGAACAGGGGCTACACGTGAAAGGAGACACACCCAAGTATCTCCACCCGGCCGGGGAATCGAACCCCGGTCATCTGGCTTGTGAAGCCAGCGCTCTAACCACTGAGCTACCGGGCCGTGTGTGTGTGTGTGTGTGTGTGTGTGTGTGTGCAAGATTGGCAAGATTGTGTGTGTGTGTGTGTGTGTGTGTGTGTGTGTGTGTGTGTGTAATTTTTACAGGGCCTGGGCTTTATACTCGTGTGGCCCCATCTCCATATCTACAGTCTACACACATCCAACTTTCCTTTAAAACTATGCACACTCCTCGCTGACACCACCTCCTCACTCAGACCATTCCACACCTCCACACATCTCTGTGGGAAACTATATTTCTTCACATCTTTCAAGCATATTCCTTTTGGCTATCTTTATACTATGCGATCTCGTAGTTCTATTTAAATTTTCCTCTCTCAACATCATTTGCTCATTATCCACTTCATCCAAACTGCTCAACAGTTTATAAACCTGTATTAAATCTCCTCTTTCTCTTCTTTGTTCCAAGGTAAGCAAATTCATTTCTTTTAATCTTTCCTCAGGTCATTTCTGCCAATTCCGGAACCATTTTTGTTGCTATTCTCTGCAATCTCTCCAACTTCCTTATATGCTTCTTTTTATAAGGGGACCAAACCACCCCAGCATATTCCAATCTTGGTCTAATTACCGTACTAATTAATTTCTTCATCATATCTTTATCCATATAATGGAAGGCTAATCCAATATTTATAATCAAATTATATATTTCTCCAAACATCTTGTCAATATGAGCCTCAAACTGCCCATGGTCTTGTATTATCACTCTCAAATCCTTTTCCTTTTCCACCTTTTTCAACACTACTCCTTCACCCATCTTATATGACCCTCTTGGCCGTCTTCCACTCTTCCCCATCTCCATTACATGACTTTTGTTCAGATTAAATTCCATCTCCCACCTCTTGCTCCACTCCCAAATCCTATCTAGATCTGCCTGTTAAATTTCACAATCTTTTTCACTCTTCACACACCTACACAATTTCGCATCATCCGCAAACAAATTAATATAACTGTTTACTCATTAATATAGACAAGGAAAAGTATAGGTGCCAGCACTGAACCTTGTGGGACTCCACTCTCCACCACCAACCAGTCCGACTTTGCATCCCTTATTACCGTTCTCATCTCCCTCCATCTCAAATAGTTTTCCATCCATTTTAACAATTTTCCCTTCAGTCCTCCATAAATCTTTAATTTCCATAGCAGTCTCATGTGAGGTACCTTGTCAAAAGCTTTTTCAAATCCAAATATACACAGTCCATCCATCCTCTCTCTCTTGTATTTTGTCAACCACTCTCAAAATAAAAGCTCAGTAGATTTGTTACACATGACCTCCCTTTCCTAAAGCCAAATTGATGATCCGATAATAACTTATGATCCTCCAAGAACCGTATCCAATATTTCTTTATCACCCTCTCACAAATCTTACCGACCACAATTGTTAGTGACACAGGTCTATAGTTAAGAGGCTCTTCCTTACTGCCTCCCTTATAAATGGGCACCACTTCAGCTCTTTTCCACTCCACCGGTACTTCCCGGTTTCTAATGAGCACCTTATGATATCATATAATGGATCAATCAATTCTTCTCTACATTCCTTCAATAATTTTCCTGAAACTTCGTCTGGTCCCATCGCTTTATCATCTTTAAGTTCCTCCAACATTTTATATAACTCCTTTTTAGGTATCTTAATGTCATCCATGTGCACATTTCCTTCTACATTTTGAGGCTTTACAAACATTGTTTCTTTAGTAAATACTTGTTGAAACCTATTATTTAGCAATTCCGCGATATTCCTAGGGTCATCTACTATCCCTTGCTCTCCTTTTAATCTTTCAATGGACTCTCTCTTTTAAGTTTACCATTTATGAACCTGTAAAACAATTTTGGATGTTCCTTACTCTTGTCTACAATATCTTTTTCAAATTTTCTTTCTTCCTCCTCCTTACCCTCACATACTCATTTCTCGCCACTCTATAATTCTCCTTATTTAGTATATTCCTGTTCTTTTCTATCTTTTCCAAGCCACATCTCTCATTTCTTTAGCCTTAACACAAGTTGCATTAAACCAATCCTTTCTTCCTTCCTCTCTCGGTTTATACTGTGATACAAATTTCATAACTCCTTCTTTATAATATTTCATAAAAATCTCATATTTTTTTTGCACTTCTCTGATTTGTAACATCTCCTCCCAATCTAATGTTCTAAAATAATTGTTCAAATTTTGTGTGTTCATCTTACTATAATTCAATCTACCACTCCTGTATGTCTCATCTCTCCTTCGCTGTGTTATTGCCATCTGCATCTCCATAACCACATGATCACTCTTCCCCAATGGACATTTATATTGTATATCCCCACATAGGTACACTTCTCGTGTTAACACCAAATCCAGTCTAGCGGGTTCATCATCTCCTCTATATCGAGTATTTTCTTTCACCCTCTGTTCCATCATATTTTCCATCATTAGATTAAGGAATCTCTCTCCCATGCTTCCTCTCCAACACCACTTACTAGATTTTCCCAATCCACTTCTTTACAATTAAAATCTCCTACTAGTATCACCTTTCTTTTTCCAGTTTCCACTTTGCAAACTCTGTAAAGTATCCTTGATCATATTGTCGTATTCCTTAATGTCCAAGAATTTGTTTTAGGAGGTACATAGGTCACCATGATTATTAATTCTTTTCCATCACTTTTTAACCTTATGCTTATCACTTCTGCATTGTTCTTCCCATACCAAACCTTATCCACATTTATCTCCTTCTTCGTCATAATCATAACTCCTCCTCCACCTTTACCCTCTCTATCCTTTCTCCATATATTATATTTATTATCCAAATTTACCTTTGTTTTTTCATGTAATTTTGTCTCCGTCAAACACACTATATCAGGCTTGCAATTCTAATCTACTTGACAGTATTCCATCTATATTAGTATACATTACGGTCCACCTACTGGTCCCTCTAGGGGTTCCTCTGCATTCCTTCTTTCCACATACCATTTTTTGACTCTCTCTCCTATAACTCTCCAAAAAAACTTTTCCTTTTCCTCTTCAGACTGTTCATTATTTTTTCTTCTTGCCTCTTCCAACGATTCAATATATCTTCTCCTCTCTTCCTGTGTGTGTGTGTGTGTGTGTGTGTGTGTGTGTGTAAGGGTATGCTCACACTACAAGCAGAGCGGTCCGGTTAGGTGTTCACACAATAAGCAGAGCAGGGTGACCTACACAAGAATTCTGGGTGTCCTCTTAGCCACAGAGCAGGTCGGGCAGGCAACAATATGATAAAAAAAAAAATAATAATAAATAAATAAATAGTGTCAAATTCCACAGTGTTTACCTGGAAGGACAACAAAAAATTTGACGATATATAAAGGAACGTGAAATTCTGTTGGTAAAGTCATTGTGTGTGTGTGTGGGGCTCACTGATCTGTACAGTGTGTTTTTTCTCTCTTTCTCTCTCTCTTCCTTCTTTCTTTTATGTTTCCTCTTCTTCCTTTCATTTTTCCTCAAGGGATGGAACAGCTGTAGGAAAATAAGAAAAAAGTGTTTTCCTTTCATGTATAGGACCAGAATATCACTTCCTTCTCTCTTTTCTCTCTCTTCCTTCGTTCTTTTATATTTTCTCTTCTTCCTTTCATTTTTCCTCAAGAGATGGAACAGCTGTAGGAAAAAGGAAAAGGGTTTGTGTTTTCCTTTCATATATAGGATCAGAATATCACTTCCTTTTCCTCTCTTCTTTTCTCTCTCTCTCTTTTTTTTTTTTTTTTTTTTTTTTTTCGTCAGTTTCCTTTCATTTTTCCTCAACGGATGGAACAGGTGTGGAAAAAAGAAAAGTGTTTTCCTTTCATGTATAGGACGAGAATATCACTTCATTCTCCTCTCTTTTTCTCTCTCTTTTCTTTCTTTCTTTCCTCTTCCTTTCATTTTTCCTCAAGGGAAGGAACAGCTGTAGAAAAAAAAAAAAAGTGTGTTTTGTTTCATGTCTAGGACCAGAATATCACAAAATCAGCTTTTCTCAGCAGACTATTAATATAAAGAGTCAAATTGTACCAGAACTATGCACAGTCTGGTCATTGATTGTCATTTTGTTGTCAGCAATAAAGGCTCACACTGGTGGACACCTTGGCCGTGGGTGGAGTCGTGGAGGGCCGCTGGCTTCCCACCCACAAAAAATGTGCCACAATAATTATTTTGCGTCTGTACGTCCAAAACAATGTCAAAATTATTGCCGCTAGCAACCACTCTGCCCACTCTGCTTGTAGTGTGAACTTACCCTTAGAGTGTGCTGTGTGGGTGTGTTTGTGCTGGTTAATCACTTTTTTGTGGTTTTTGAAAGGGTATGTTAAGTTTTTAGGAGGTGTGTGTGAGGTGAGGGTGTGTCAGGGTGTCAGGGGTGTATCAAGAGTGTATCTTAGTCTGCAGATTGCTTCTATGAATTCAGTACTGAGACACATTTTTACATTGAGATTTGTGTACTATTAGACCATTTTATTGACAATAGCAAGGATCTATGGTGGTCAGAAGATTAATGGCAACAGTCTTCACTATTTTAACCCCTTCAGTACTAGGACACATTTTTACCTTGAAATTTTTGTACCATTAGACCATTTTATTGACATTAGCAAGGGTGTATGGAGGGCACAAGATTAATGTGTGTGTGTTGTTTTTAAAATGTATTGTTTTCATGTATGTTATTACTATTTGATTGTTTATTTTATTTTCTCTCTCTCTCTCTCTCTCTCTCTCTCTCTCTCTCTCTCTCTCTCTCTCTCTCTCTCTCTCTCTCTCTCTCTCTCTCTCTCTCTCTCTCTCTCTCTCTCTCTCTCTCTCTCTCTCTCTGATTGTTGAAACAGTTTGTTTGTAAGATTGTGTCACTTCAAAACCAAACATTTTTATCTTTGAATAATTGTTAACATGAAAGAATTGTTTTAAAATATTTTGTGAAGTTGAAAAGTGTTTTAAAATTTTGCAAATATGAAAATTTGTGCAGATTTTTTTGTTAAGTTGTAAATGTTTATTTTATATTAAGTTGAAAATTTGTGTAGACTTTTCTGTATAGATTTTGCTCAGTTTTGATAAGTTGAATCTGTATAGATTTTGCTCACTGTTTTTATACTAAGTTGAAAATTTGTGTAGACTTTTCTGTATAGATTTTGCTCAGTTTTTATACTAAGTTGAATCTGTATAGATTTTGCTCACTGTTTTTATACTAAGTTGAAAATTTGTGTAGACTTTTCACTGTATTCTTTGTATATATAAATTTTTTTTTTTTATTAAAATATTTGTAGACTTCCTGGCAATGTAATAATGTAAAGAATTGTTAAATAAAAGTCTAGGGAGACTCTTGCATTTAATTTTAACTCCAATATGGATCTGCCTAATCTCCGGAGACTCTTTCGAGTATTTTTGACTTAAGTACATTTTTAGGGCCATTTGTGGGGGTTTTTAGGTCCATTTTCTGCATTTTTAGGGCCATTTGGGGTGTTTTGGGGTCCATTTGGGAATTTCCTGCATTTCTTATGGTGTTTTTGGCCAGTAGTGCAGTATTTAGGGTCAGTTTGGGGGGTTTTGGCTAGTTTTTTAACCATTTTCTGCTGGTTTTTTGGCCAGTAGTGCAGTATTTAGGATCTGCTTTGGATCTGCTTTTTTTTTTTTGCTTTGACCATTTTTTGCCGTTTTTTTGGCCAGGTATGCAATATTTTTTTGGACTTTTCCATAACTTTTCAAGGATAATGTCTTTTCTTAATTTACTCATTTTTTTCACCCCCACATTTTAATATTTTCACATTAGCTCATCTCTCTCCATTTTCTTGTATTGCTATGATAAAAAAAAAGCATGAAATTAGTTAGCGTGTTTTTTATTTCTGGCCTGTTATTGTTTAGAGTGAGTGTGGGAGGTTGATGGAGGCAATATTGGTGTGTCAGACAGTGACCTAAGCCAGCCTGAGGCGACTACTGACTAGTCAGCCACAAATATTCCCAGGAAAGGAAATTCTCCAAAACAATAAAGATTTCTTCACAATTTATTATTCAATCATGACAACAGCTCCAGGTACAGTGACACCACCATAAGGAGGTGGTGGTGGTGGCGGCGGCGGCAGGCGTTGAATGGCAGGTCTGCGATGAATCTTTCACTGGACGGAGCCGGCGGTAGTGGTGGTGTAGCAGGTGTCTGGTGGCAGGGGGGTGGGTGGCCGGAGTTGGTAGGGTGATGGGGAGAGGGTCAGTGAACGCGCCGTCATCCACTCAACAAACTATTCTCCCTTAGCGGCAGCAGCAGCAGCAGCAGCGGCGGCGGCGGGTGCGGGGGCGGGGGCGGCGACCATCACAGTGCGCGATGCAAGGCAGAGTCCTTCCCTGATCTTGAAACGGTGGCGGAGGCAGAGGGGTTAGTAGTGGGCGTTGTCAGTGAAGACAGTGCAAGGTACACAAGGCTCATTACCGCTGTGGAGTCAGGCCTTTGGATCGTCAACTCCTGTAATGGACAAAAATGAAAAAAAAAATGAACTTGTTCACTAATTATCCCTACAGCTAACAGGCAACATTGCCCTAAACACTCCTTCACTGCCTCAATCAGCCTTTCACTCTTCATTCTACGTATTCTTGATACTACCACCACCCACCACCACCACCACCACCACCACAAATCGAACATGAACATTAGTATCCGAGTTTACCAATTACCTACATCACTCTTGAACCTCTTAAACATCTACGCCCGCTTACCACTAAGAACTAATTTCAAGAATATATCCCCAAACTTACCGTTATACTACCACATCTCGTTTCTAATGCACGTACCTTGAAACACCAGCCCCGTTACGTTAAGAAATCCTGTCCACTCATTCTTTTCGCAGAGGTAGCCATTGTATAACAAGGGAACCACAACGACTTACCCGAAATATTTTAGCCTCAAATACAACTTACTTAAGGAGTTCTATAGTAACGCGACACGTTTAATCTCTTCAGCACCAAGACGCTTTTTCATATTCCTTCCGTTAGTACTTTATCTTATACAACTTCAGAAACTTACGCGAGGAATTAAAATAGTGAAGACACAGGCCATTAACCTTGTGACATCTATACACGCTTTGTAACAATAGAATTATCTAATCGTACACACGTCTCAAGGTGAAAATGCGTCACAGTACTGAAGAGGATAACTAATTCTTCCTTCCTACACAACTACAATGACCACGAAAACACTTCACTTGCCACGGTCATTACCCAAATCTATTCTGAACCCGTTACTCTAACCGCACTAGTAAATGAATGACCAAGTAAATTTAACACTCATACGTAGCGATGGTTCCGGATACATCCTACATAGACACGCAGACACCGTATAGTTAACCTTCCATTAGACACAGTATACGTAGCGATGGTTCCCGATACATCTTAGTTACATACAAGCAGACAGACACCGTATAGTTAACCTTCCATTAGACACAGTGCACATCCTACACATATCCTGTTATCCTTTTATCAGTCAAAATTCCTAACAACCCTCTATTGACTGACTAACAACTTCCTTCCTATCATCACAGCAAGTCAACGCACACTATTTATTTACATACACCTGCTGTGCTGTGCTGTGCTGTGCATCAAGCTTCCCGTTGCTATTACCACCGTTGCTGCACGTCACGCCCAACGCCAAGACACACACGGCCACTGGGCTGCGTAGACTCGAGGGGTCGGTGGTGGCGTGGAGACTGAAAGATGTAGCGGGCGTGGTGTCTGAAGTACTACTGCTCTCACTGCCATCCTGAGCTACTGATCTTGCTTCGTTCTCGTCTACCCTCCCCCAAAAAAAAAAAAAAAAAAAAACCTGCCGATAAGGAAAGAGCAATTTGAGGCCAAACGAACATTATGAAACGCTGCCGGTGAACCGAACCACTGGTCCACCACCTGGATATAAACTAGCCACGCTCTTTAACGCCTTCCAAACCAACCGTTATTACACAAACTCAATTGCATATGTTTGTTTTATCAATCATTCTTATCTTCCGTGTAGTATTTAGAATAATACAGGATTTTTTTAAATTTTGTTGTAACATTTTGAAGCTTCCTTCGTTGTAAATGATTATGATAGATAATAATTCTCTCTCTCTCTCTCTCTCTCTCTCTCTCTCTCTCTCTCTAAGTAAACCCTACCTGTAAATCAACGAATAAAGATAAAAGAAAACGTATCATTAACGGGAAATTGATTATAATAGGTAATAATCTCTCTCTCTCTCTCTCTCTCTCTCTCTCTCTCTCTCTCTCTCTCTCTCCAAGTGAACCATGCCTGCAAATCAACTAATCAATATTAAAAAAATGAAGAGTAAAAACGTATCATGAACGGATCACTTTTCTAAGGAAGCTTGAGTTGAATTGAGTTGTAATGACTGAGACGGAGGGAGGTGGAGAAGGAATTAGGAGGCAAACTAGTGGCCCTTAAGTCTTTGTCCAGGGGGGTGGGGTGTGCACTGTTTCTATAGTTAATAATGCAGAAATGGTGTTAATCTGCCACTAAAACCTTAAAAACACTCTTAAAAACCCTTATTATTTCAACTAGAGCCTTTTAAAGAGTGTTTCTTCTGTTATAATGCAGAAATGGTGTTAATCAGTCACTAGAACCTTAAAAATACCCTTAAAAACCCGCATCACTTCAACTAGAGCCTTTTTAAAGAGTATTTCTCCTGTTGGTAATTCAGAAATGGTGTTACTTTGTCGCTAGAACCTTAAAAACCCTTAAAAATCCTTATAACTTCAATTAGAGCCTTTTTGAAAAGCATTTTTCCTGTCAGTAATGCAGAAATGTGGTTAATCTAATACTAGAACCTTAGAAAACTCCCTTAACCCCTTCACTACGGTGACGCCTATGTGGGCGTCATGAAGCCCCAGTAGCAAATACGGTGACGCCTACGTAGGCGTCATATTTCTTTTCTGAGCTTTCTTCAGTTCAGTTGTCCCGTATAGTGTGTTGGATACCAACTACACACGCTGTATGCTGTCCCTCAAATCCTAGTGCTCCTCCCATCATCCTTGTCTCCACCAATCACTAAAGATAAGCTACATGTGTCCCGCCTTGTGTCTAAAATTACCCAATGGCATAGACTGTTCCCCCCCCCCCCCTCTCTCTCTCTCTCTCTCTCTCTCTCTCTCTCTCTCAAAAGATAAGTTACATGCGTCCCGCCTTGTAACATTCGTGAAAACACACACACACACACACACACACACACACACAAACAACAAATTTTCTCTCTCTCTCTCTCTCTCTCTCTCCTCTCTCTCTTTCCTCTCTTCCTCCTCCCCTCTTCCTCTCGAAAGATAAGCTACATGCGTCCCGCTTGTGTCTAAAATATTAGCAAATGTCTCTCTCTCTCTCTCTCTCTCTCTCTCTCCGAAGAGAGAAGCGTCCACTTTCCTCTTGGAAGGCGATATAGTGACTAAAAAATAGCAGCATAATACACAAAGACAAGTATGACACTTCAACTAGAGCCATGGAAAATGGTGTAGGTTTCTGCGCACAAGTGTTCTCCAATACCTGACAGCAGCGAAGCATTTTGAAATAGTTTACCTGCACTTTTCTCCTTCATTCGTTCACCTGTAGGATCCCTGGAAGTCCTGGCGTGGGCTGTGGACCGGGACATATCTATATAACCTTAATTAATTTACTTTTGATGGTTATTGATGTATTCATGGCATTCTACCTGTTGTAAGCCTGAGAGAGAGAGAGAGAGAGAGAGAGAGAGAGAGAGAGAGAGAGAGAGAGAGAGAATGAACATTTTTAGACCTCTCCCTCCCTCCCCCCCAGTCTCTCAATGTAAGGGGGACAATATAATAAAAATAGTAGATTTTTTACATACATAATTTTATTGTCGGCAACACAGCACCATGTAGACCTTTCATATAAAGCAATAAAGCAGAAATATAGTCAAATCAAGATCTAAACTAACACTAGAGAAAGAGAGAGAGAGAAAAAAAAAATTAGAGAGAGAGAGAGACAGAGTGAAAAAATTGACTTCAAAATATCTATCTTTAAAATTCTTGCTTTTTTTCTCTTAACCTAAAGGAGATTGACCCAAAATGTGAAGCTTCTAATACTAAAGACTGAAATATTACGAACCCTTACACCGGTGAGAGAAAGAGAGAGAGAGAGAGAGAGAGAGAGAGAGAGAGTGTATAGTGGTATTAAACGTGAATACTACCAATATATTAATTCATTATATATTACGAGTGTGAAACAAACATACGTACATACACATATATATATAAAAGCATTGGTAAATAGATTCAAATAGTAAATTCTGACCTTACCAGTAGTAGTAGTAGTAGTAGTAGTAGTAGTAATAGTTAAGTAGCTTGCAGTGGAGTATATATATATAAACAGTGGCAGTAGTAGTAGTAGTAGTAGTAGTAGTAGTAGTAGTAGTAGTAGTAGTAGTAGTAGTAGTAGTAGTGAATTGAGCTTTTCCATAACATTATCAACACAGCACATTTTGAAGAGTGTGGCAGGGGTGTGGCAGGGGTAGGTGTGGCAGGGGTAGGTGGCAGGGGTAGGTTTGGCAGGGGTAGAGGTTTTGAAAGCATATATTTAATTGTTGTTGCAGTCCTTAGAGAGACAGGGAGTGGTAGTGGTGGTGGTGGTGGTGGTGATGTGGTAGAAATGTGGTAGGGGTGTCTGGCAGGGGTGTGTGTGTGACAAGGGCGCTCCTTCCTGTACTAGTAACAAGGCAAGGTATGGCAGTGTGTGTGTGTGTGTGTGTGTGTGTGTTTGAACCAATGAAACCTCGTCTCCTAACCACACACACACACACACACACACACACATTCTAAACGTACACACACATGCACGCACACACACATGGCTATATACTGCTATATATATAATGTGTGTGCGTGTGTGTGTGTATCCAAAACGCACATACAGCTGTCATGTGCGGGTTTTGTGTGTGTGTGTGTGTGTGTGTGTGTGTGTGTGTGTGTGTGTGTGTGTGTGTGTGTGTGTGTGTGTGTTCCCCCGCCACACTGCCACCTTAGAGCTAACATACATACATACACACGAGTCAGGAACGATAAATGGCCTTAAACGCGATTAAATAAAGAAAATAGAGAGAGAGAGAGAGAGAGAGAGAGAGAGAGAGAGAGAGAGAGAGAGAGAGAGAGAGAGAGAGAATAACACCAATAACTTATAAAACAGAATAAATTAGAGAAAAAAAACCCATTTTCTTTAAAACAGACTTGTTGTTTGTTTGTTTGTCTGTTTGTGATGCCTTTCTGACTGGATGCGTTGGTCCCAGAGAGAGAGAGAGAGAGAGAGAGAGAGAGAGAGAGAGAGAGAGAGAGAGAGTAGTAGTAGTAGTAGTAGTAGTAGTAGTAGTAAAAATAATAAATAATAATAGTAATAGTAATATGACAGTAACATTAAGAAACCACACACACGCACGCACACACGCACTCACACACACACACACAGACACGCACATAGAAAAGGGACACAATTCAGAATATATATGGGACCCCTGAGGACCGAAGAGAGAAAACGGAACTCAACCACCACCACCACCACCACCAGCAGCAGCAGCAGCAGGAGTGCGGGGCTTATCGGCGGGGCGGGGCTGGTTCCGTTCCATCGATATAAGTTCTCTCGCACTTCACTCGTCCTTCAATCTCTTGTAGAGCGATTGTACGTAAGTGAAGACGCATTTCCAGTCAGGTTTCTTCATCACCACCATGTCCTCCACATCCAGCAGCGGCATCACTCCGGCTCTCTCACTGCAACGGGGTCACAATTCAGTTAAAAAATGCAATATTAAGGAAGATTAAGGAAATGTATTGAGAGTGTGGTGTATAGTTTTAACATTATTCTATTTCTCTCACTGCTACGGGGTCACAATTCAATTAAAAAATGCAATATTACGGAAGATTAAGGAAATGTATTGAGTGTGTGGTGTATAATTTTAACATTATTCTATTTCTCTCACTGCTACGGGGTCACAATTCAGTTTAAATGCAATATTAAGGAAGATTAAGGAAATGTATTGAGAGTGTGGTGTATAATTTTAACATTTTTCTATTTCTCTCACTGCTACGGGGTCACAATTCAGTTAAAAAATGCAATATACAGGAAGATTAAGGAAATGTATTGAGATTGTGGTGTATAATTTTAACATTATTCTATTTCTCTCACTGCTACGGGGTCACAATTCAGTTTAAATGCAATATTAAGGAAGATTAAGGAAATGTATTGAGAGTGTGGTGTATAATTTTAACATTTTTCTATTTCTCTCACTGCAACGGGGTCACAATTCAGTTAAAAAATGCAATATTAAGGAAGATTAAGGAAATGTATTGAGAGTGTGGTGTATAATTTTAACATTATTCTATTTCTCTCACTGCAACGGGGTCACAATTCAATTAAAAAATGCAATATACAGGAAGATTAAGGAAATGTATTGAGAGTGTGGTGTATAATTTTAACATTATTCTATTTCTCTCACTGCAACGGGGTCACAATTCAGTTTAAATGCAATATGAAGGAAGATTAAGCAAATATATTAGATGGACAGAGAGAGTGTGGTATATAATTTTAGCATTTTTCTATTTCTCTCACTGCAACGGGGTCACAATTCAGTTTAAAAGTGCAATATTAAGGAAGATTAAGCAAATGTGTTTATAAATAGATCAAAATAAATATAGTAGAAATATTAGAATAGATAAAAAAACAAAGAAAATAAAACACCACAAAAAAAACAATTAAACCCACAATTCACCATTAAACCACACAAAACACCTTTGAGAAAACACAAAAACATCATTTAAATCTCCAATAAAGCATTAAACCCTCCAAAACACCATTAATCATACACTACCACCTTTAACTCACACAAAACACCATTAAACCCCACAAAAACACCCTAAAAACCCACTAATCTCATTAAACCCCACAAAAACACCCTAAAAAACCCATAAAACACCATTAAAACCCCATAAAACCCACTAATCTCACTCCAAGCACCGTCAGCCTCCAGTAGTTATCATTCATCACTTACTCAGCAATACGGAAAGCCAGTTCGAAGTTGTGGCGTCTGTTCTTCGGGTTCAGCTTATCGAAGTCAAAGGCGTCAGGATAGAAGTGGTGAATAAGGGCACAGAAAGCCATCCCATCGTTCCAACTCGTGCTAAAGTTCTCAATTTTTACTCCCTGTAGACGGTGGTGGCGGTGGTGGTGGTGGTGGTGGCGGTGGTGGTGGTGAGAGGAGAGGAAAAAAAAAAACACGTAATGAGATCCCGTTCAAAAGGATGAATTATTGTTTTAGACACGGAAAAAATGGATTCTAGTGTTTTGTGGTGTTTTTATTGGGTTTTTGAGGTTTTTAAGAGTGTTTGAAGAGGTTTAGATTCCGTTAAAAAGGATTAATCAGTTTTAGACACGGAAAAAATGTATTCTAGTGTTTTGTGGTGTTTTTATTGGGAATTTGAGGTTTTTAAGAGTGTTTGAAGAGGTTTAGTGGAGAAAAAAGGGATATGCTTAATAAGATCCCGTTAAAAAGGATTAATCATTGTTTTAGATACGGAAAAAATGTATTCTAGTGTTTTGTGGTGTTTTTAAGTGTTTGAAGAGGTTTAGATCCCGTTAAAAAGGATTAATTATTGTTTTAGACACGGAAAAAATGTATTCTAGTGTTTTGTAGTGTTTTTATTGGGAATTTGAGATTTTTAAGAGTGTTTGAAGAGGTTTAGTCGAGAAAAATAGAGAAATACGTAATGAGATCCCGTTAAAAAGACTGAATTATTGTTTTAGACATGGAAAAAAATTATTCTAGTGTTTTGTAGTGTTTTTATTGAGTTTTTGAGGTTTTTAAGAGTGTTTGAAGAGGTTTAGTGGAGAAAACTGAAAATAATGTTTATCCTAAGTGTCTTTCATTGTATCACTAAAAGATAGACAAAGAAGAACTGATAAAAATAATAATAAAAATAATAATAATAATAATAATAATGAGAGAAAGAAAGAGAGAATACAAAAAACACAATAATAAACAAAAAAAAAAAAACAGAAAATGAATAAAACAAACAAATAAATAAATATAAAACATGCAAATAATAATAATAATAGAAAAATAAATAAATAATAATAATAATAATAATAATAATAATAATAATAATAATAATAATAATAATAATACAAAACTCACAATTTTTCAAACATTCCTTCTAACATTCACTATCAACACTATTTCAGTCTACTATTAATAAACTAGTAAATCTGGACTACTTCTGGTTGACGTGCTAGTAAATTGGACTATTACTATTACTAATACTGGGCACATGCAAACTATCCACAGCTGCGCCGTTGGAAAGAGAGAGAGAAAAAAAAACATACACTCCCATTTTCTTTGATTGTTTTAAGGGGAGTCTCTTGTGTTTGTCTGATTTTTATTTAATTTATTTTTTTATGGGGTTAAAAATGAAATATGCCTAAATTATTGGATTTTTCACACGGATAGGACTAAAAATATGAAAAATTCGTCTCTTCCCAGAATGGCGGTCACACACACACACACACACACACACGCACACAAACGTACATGTGTGTGTGTGTATATGTGTGCGTCCTTAACTGCAAGCAAATGTGTACATGAAAATATACATACACACGCACACACTGTCACAAAATATTAATAATGTGCGTGCGTGTGTGTGTGTGTTTAGGTGTGTATGTGTGTATGTGTGTGTATTTACAATATATACACCACGCTTAGGCCTATAGAAAATCACATAGGCCTCTCAAAAGGACAGAATCAACAAGGGAAGTCTTTTTTATAGTTTTTTTGTATTTTTCTTAGTGTTTCAAGCGATCTATTAGAAGTCTCAGTTAATTGAAGCGAAATAGCGAAGAAATATGCATAAGAAATGATGTACAATTATTTTCAGCAAGCGTACGATAGTTATAGGTTACCAGTTACCAGTTTTTTTGGTTATTTTTACTATTTTTCTAGGTACGATACTTTTTCAGTCAGCGTACGATAGTTATAGGTTACCAGTTACCAGTTTTTTTTGGTTATTTTTACTATTTTTCTGGGTACGATACTTTTTCAGCCAGCGTACGATAGTTATAGGTTACCAGTTACCAGTTTTTTTTGTTATTTTTACTATTTTTCTAGGTACGATACTTTTTCAGCCAGCGTACGATAGTTATAGGTTACCAGTTACCATTTTTTTTTTATTTATTATTTTTATTTTGAGTTAGCAGATACGTTTCATTATTATTATTATTATTATTATTGTTATTATTTTGAGTACAAGAATTTTCTGTAAGCGTACGATAGTTAAAAAAATAACCTCATTCTTTTGTTTCATATTATCTATCTGAGTACGAGAATTTTCTTTTTTTTGACCGAGTACGATAATTTCTACTAACCGTACGACAGTTAGGGGTTGCCAGATACCTCAATTATTTTTTTTCTCTATATACTTTCATTATTTCTATATACTTTCATTATTTTATTTCATTCTTTTGTTTCATATTATCTATCTGAGTACGAGAATTTCTTTTTTTTTTGACCGAGTACGATAATTTCTACTAACCGTACGACAGTTAGGGGTTGCCAGATACCTCAATTATTTTTTTCTATATATTTTCATCTTATTACGAACGCATTTTTTTTTTTTATTTCATCAAAAAATTTTCAGACAGGAAGGAAAATAGTGAGGAGGAAACAGGAGGAAAAAAAATAATAAGTTGGGAAAAGAGAAGGATAGATAGAGAAATATAGATAAGAAAATGGAGGAAGGAGAAGGAAGAGAGATAGAACGATAATAGAGATAGAAGAAGCGATAAGGAGAGATTGTGTGACTGTTAAGAGGTTACCAGATATATTATTTATTTTTATTTTAACTTTTTTTTTCTTCCCATTCTCTTTTTTTTATTATTTTATCTATTTTTTCTTTTTTTTCTTCTTCATTTCATGGTTTTTTTTATCATCCTTTTTTTTTTATTTAATTTCATCATTTTATATTTTTCCCGTTTTCTTTTTATTTCATCAATCTTTTTTATCTATAATTAATCTATTTTTATTTTGGATTTTCATTTTCTATTCTGTTCAAATTTTCATTATCATATTTTCTTTTTCTTTCAATTTTTTTTATTTCCTTTCATTAATTTCTATCTTATTCTTATTTTTTTTTTATTTATTTATGAATTTTTTGATGTTTATTTAAATTTTTCGTTTTCTTAATTTCATATTTTTTTTCTTTTCATTTTTTTTCCATTTTTTTATTTCCTTTCATCAATTTCTATCTTAATCTTATTTTTTTTTTATTTATTTACAAATTTTTTGATGTCTTAAAATTTTTTCGTTTTAATTTCATCATAATATTTTTTTCCTTAATTTTTCCTTATTTTAATTTCCTTTCATCAATTTCTATCTATTTCAATTTCTATCTAATTTATTTATTCAATTCTTTATTAATTTTGACAAGAAAAAAAACTTAAAAAAAAAAAAAATAACAAAACACCATAATTAATTTTTTTTAAGTTAATTTCCATCTTCGTCTTCTTCCTCCCCTTATTTCTCTTTCATCTCCTTCCTTTATCAAAATTTCCTTCTCTATTTCATTTATTTTCGTATATTTTGACTTTTTCTTCTTCTTCTTCTTCTTGACGCTTTAATCTCTCAACTGTGTGGTGGTGGTGGTGGTGGTGGTGGTGGTGGTGGTGTGGTGGTGTGGTGCCTCAGTCTTGTGGTGGGGGGGGAGTGTGGCAAAACAGGGAGGGAGGGAGGGAGGGAGGGAGGGATGGGGATTGTTCGAGAGAGAGAGAGAGAGAGAGAGAGAGAGAGAGAGAGAGAGAGAGAGAGAGAGAGAGAGAGAGAGAGAGAGAGAGAGAGAGAGTAATTAATCCAAACACATCCAGCCAAAAAACACACACCACACGTTAATTGGGAGAGAGTGAGAGGGAGAGTGAGAGGGAGAGGTGGAGGATAAGTGGACAATGAGAGGGAGGGGTTTTGGGGCTGGCTGAGTGTGGGGGGGCGCAGTGCAGGGAGACAAGGGGGTGTCAAGGAGGGGTGTGTATTAACTATGGAGTGTCTAGGGTGGTGGGTGGGGTGACTAGCTAGAGGGGTGTTGGAGTGGGTGTGCTGGGGTGAGGAGGGGGCCAGATCATGGGAGGGGTCCGCCAGATAACTGAGAGGGGTGTTTGAGTGGTGTGTCGGGGTGTTGGCGGGTAAGGGGTGCTGGGGTGACTGAATAGGGATCTGAGGGGTTGTGGTCAGTAAGGGGTTGACAGAGAGGGGTGAGGGGGTTCGCTAGATGACTGAATAGGGGATCTGAGTGGGTTGACTGAGTGGGCATGTGTGGAGGGGTGTATTGGGGTGGGATTGGCAGGAGATTGGCATGGTTTCAGTGGGTTTGGATGTGGGGAGGGGTTCACTGGATTACTGAGCGTGACATTTGAATGGGGTGTGGAGGTGTATGGGTATAGAGGGGGGTGTTGGGGTGAGGTCAGCAGGGGGTACCTTGTAATCTCGCGTTCTGCACTGACACCAATTCAGCAAGAGATCCTTCACGCCCGAGGCACTGCGAGTCAGTTGAGAGGAGAGCTGGAAAAGAGGTTGACCCACACCACCAGCAGCAGCAGGGCCGCCCTTGCCGCTGTAGAAAAGGAGGAAAGGTTGAAGCGAGGAGCGAGGTGGCGTGTATGTGCGTGCGTGCGGGCGTGGTGGTTAGTGCTAAGTATGACATGCAGATGGCGCGCCTTCATTTGGTACAGTTGGTCTCTCTACTGTATGGTTTCCTTCCCTTTTCCAGCTGTTTGTGTGTCTTTCTCTCCTTCTCTTCTCTCTGTGCTTCATCTTACTCATAATCTTTAATCTGTGCTCTAAAACGCTCTGTCCTTCCACCATGGCTGTTTTCTAAAGCCGCAGAGATAGCTAGCCACGTCCTCAAGAGTGTTTTTCTAGTTAGTAATGCAGAAATGGTGTTAATCTGCTACTAGAACCATAAAAACACCCTTAAAAACCTGTATGTCACTTCAACTGGAGCCTTGCAAAGAATGTTTTTCCTATCAGTAATGCAGAAATTGTGTTAATCTGCCCTTGGAAACCCGTGTCACTTCAATTAAAGTTTTTTTTTTATAGTTTCAGAATGCAAGTTACAGAATGCTTAGCGGTTCTGCATACGTGTGTGTGTTGCCTCAAACTAAACACTGTATTCTATAACCACTTCTAACACCCCTGTGGCTTCCCATAGGTTTAAGTTAAAGTGACAGGTTTTTAAGACTGTTCCTACGGCTTGAGTGACAGATTAATACAATTTCTACATTACTAACAGGAGAAACACTCTTGTTAACCCAGCTAGTCATCTCTGCGACCTTGAAAACACCCATAGAGAACGTAGACAGCAGAATAGACAGCAGTGTTTTATGTAGATAGTTTTGAGTCTGAAATTGTAAAAGCAACTTAAAAACACTAAAATCTATTGCAAAACTAAAAGCCGCAGAGCATGATGGGAACAGCTGTAGGAGGGAGAGTGAGAAAGAGAGACACACAAACAGCTGCACAGGGGGAATACAGTCAAGTGTTTTAAGTCAGCAAGTTTGTCATGTATAAATAAATTGAAATAAATAAATACACCTGTTTCAGCTATACAGGTGAGAGAAGAACAGTTGCAGTCCAGGTGTGTTCGTCAATGTGTCCACGTGTGTGTGTGTGTGTATGTGTGTATGTGTCCCTTAAAAGACTAGCTATTTTACAAGCTTTCTGTGGCACCTGCTAAATCCCTGTCGCAGTCTATTGAACACTACAGAACTAAGCTAAGAGGATGCAGGTTTGTGTATATGTGTGTATATATGTGTGTGTTGTTATACTGTACACTAACTTAAGACAGAGACACAGAGACAGAGGGACAGAGAGAAGAGGACTCAGTTAAATGCACTGTACAATTTGTGTGAGTGTGTGAGTGAGAGACAGAGAGAGACAGAGAGTGTAGTAATGTAATATACCTTGGTCTCGTAATCTGCAGTGACGCGCTTACAGAAGTTTAAGATGATGGTTTTCACAGCTGTTGCATTAAGTCTTATAATTGGTAGTGCCAGAGCGAAGGGGCTGGGGATGGGACGGGGGTGGAACATTGAGAATAGGACTAATATACTAATTGTCAATAGATGAATAGAAGAAAGGAATAGATGATGACCTGGGGGTGATTGTCAATAGGAAGGAGACAAGAGGGAAGATTTTTGGGCTGTCTATAGAAAGATAAGAAGAAAGGAACAGGAGGAGAAGATTTAGAGCTAATTGTGAAGATAGAAATAGAAAGAAACATAAGAAATTTTCGGCATAGGTAGAATAGATGATGAATTTGAAGAAAGAAGAGAAAAATGAAAGACTTAATTAATAGGAGGTTCATTGACAAAAGGGACTGATAATGCTACGTGTATCTAGAAACGAAGGATAGAACGATAGAAAGAATAGGAGAGGACACTTTTGGGATAGATAGAATAGATAAAATATTTTGAAGAAAGAGAACATTTTGCGAAAGACTAATAGGGTGAAACATTGATATAGAGAGTAATAATGATAAATGCCAATAGACAGATGGAAAAAACGAAAAAAATAGAAATCGAGGAGGAAATTTTGGGAGCGATTGAAAATATTGTAAGTTTGAAGGGAGAGAAAGACCATTTTATGAAAGATAGGAAACACTGATTAAGGGAGCAATAATGATAAGTGTCAATAGAAGAATAGGACAAAAGAATAGAAGAGAAAAGATTTGGGACAGATTGAAATGATTGTAAATTTGAAAGATAAACAAAAAAAAAAAAAAAAACATATTTTGGTAGAGAGACTGAAGGGAATTCAAATTTAGCGGGGAAAAAAGAGGAAAAAAGCCACTAATAATTACTTTGAAGGGAAGGAAAAGGGAAATTTTTGAACAGAGGGAAAATAATAACTAACACTTTGAAGGGGAAATTCACTGAAGGTAGAAAGGTATACATATGTGAACTTCTGGCCGCGTGTGCATCTCTGCCTCGTGTGTACCTGTGCGTGGAGGGAATGAAGTACACACACACACCTCTATGTATACCTAAAAAAAAAAGTATACACATGTACGTATCCCTTGTGTGCACCGCTGTGTCTGGTCAGGTCTGCTTGCTGTGTGTGTGTGGATCTGTATATATGGAATAAAAACCTATACAGACACACACAGAGAACCTTAAGAGTTATCATACACCCAATACACACACACACACACACTACACCCTTACAAGCATAGAACATTCCAATACACCCACCTAGTCTAATTTTATATACATATTTATACACCCTATCTCTTAAATAAATAGACAAATCGGAGCTCAAAAGTTCTTAATACACTTAATTATTTCACCATTTTAACCCCTTCAGTACTGGGACACATTTTTACCTTGAGATTTGTGTACCATTAGACCATTTTATTGACATTAGGAAGGGTGTATGGAGGGCAGAAGATTAATGGCCACAGTCTTCACTATTTTAACCCCTTCAGTACTGGGACACATTTTTACCTTGAGATTTGTGCACCATTAGACCATTTTATTGACATTAGGAAGGGTGTATGGAGGGCAGAAGATTAATGGCCACAGTCCTCACTATTTTAACCCATTCAGTACTGGGACACATTTTTACCTTGAGATTTGTGCACCATTAGACCATTTTATTGACATTAGGAAGGGTGTATGGAGGGCAGAAGATTAATGGCCACAGTCTTCACTATTTTAACCCCTTCAGTACTGGGACTCATTTTTACCTTGAGATTTGTGTACCATTAGACCATTTTATTGACATTAGGAAGGATGTATGGAGGGCAGAAGATTAATGGTCACAGTCTTCACTATTTTAACCCCTTCAGTACTGGGACACATTTTTACCTTGAGACTTGTGCACCATTAGACCATTTTATTGACATTAGGAAGGGTGTATGGAGGGCAGAAGATTAATGGCCACAGTCCTCACTATTTTAACCCCTTCAGTACTGGGACGCATTTTTACCTTGAGATTTGTGTACCATTAGACCATTTTATTGACATTAGGAAGGGTGTATGGAGGGCAGAAGATTAATGGCCACAGTCCTCACTATTCTAATCCCTTACATAAATTTCCAAAGCTGCAGAAAATCACCAAATGGTCACCAGGATGAATACCAAAACGTGACATAGTACTGAAGGGGTTAAAAATTTCCTTGTGTCTCTCGTGGTAATAAAATAAACGTTTTATTTTTAATATTTTGCAAGGTTTATAAAATTTGAATATGAGTTTCTTTATTTAAATTGATCTTTTTTCATGGCTCGGGTGAAGTTCTTAGGAGTTTTTTTTTTTTGAGTGTTAATGAAAGGATGTGCTTGTTAAACTATCTAATTGTGAAAACACCCTTCAAAACCACCACAACCTCCACTGCAGCCTGTTAAACTATTACAACCATGAAAAACACCCTTGTATGTACCAATAACGCCACAAAACACCTTTCTGAACACCAAAAGAATGAAAAAACATCCTTGAAACACCACTAACACCACAAAATGCCCTCTTGAACAACCAGAACTATGAAAAAAACACCCTTAAAACACCAATAACTTCCACTTCACCCTGCCAAACACACACAACACCACACCTAAAATGACACATAACACACACAACACCACAACACCAGAGAGAGCATGAATAACAGTGAAAAATACGTAAAAATAGGACTGAGAATTTATGGCCTCAAATTTACAAGGGAAACTGGGCTCTCTAATGTCACGTCTGTATAATAATAGTTGAGGTGTCGATTGATATGAAGTGAAATGAAGTTAAAAAAAAAATAAATAAGAGTAGAAAGGATAATAATAATGATAAATATACGAGTCTGTAAAATAACATAGTATAATATAAAGTTAATACAGATTGAAAGGAGAGAAGAAAAAATAATAGGCTCGTATTCTCAAATTTTTATGCGTTTCACCTCCGCTATTTCAAAAGGCTTTATTTAAATTGGCGCGAGTTTTTTAAGAGTGTTTTTAAGGTTCTAGAGGCAGAGTGACAAGATTTCTGCATTATTAACTGGAGAAACACTCTTTTAAAAGGCTCTAGTTGAAGTAATAAGGGTTTTTAAGGGTGTTTTTAAGGTTCTAGAGGCAGAGTGACAAGATTTCTGCATTATTAACTGGAGAAACACTCTTTTAAAAGGCTCTAGTTGAAGTAATAAGGGTTTTAAGGGTGTTTTAAGGTTCTAGAGGCAGAGTGACAAGATTTCTGCATTATTAACTGGAGAAACACTCTTTAAAAGGCTCTAGTTGAAGTAATAAGGGTTTTTAAGGGTGTTTTTAAGGTTCTAGAGGCAGAGTGACAAGATTTCTGCATTATTAACTGGAGAAACACTCTTTTAAAAGGCTCTAGTTGAAGTAATAAGGGTTTTAAGGGTGTTTTAAGGTTCTAGAGGCAGAGTGACAAGATTTCTGCATTATTAACTGGAGAAACACTCTTTTAAAAGGCTCTAGTTGAAGTAATAAGGGTTTTAAGGGTGTTTTAAGGTTCTAGAGGCAGAGTGACAAGATTTCTGCATTATTAACTGGAGAAACACTCTTTTAAAAGGCTCTAGTTGAAGTAATAAGGGTTTTAAGGGTGTTTTAAGGTTCTAGAGGCAGAGTGACAAGATTTCTGCATTATTAACTGGAGAAACACTCTTTTAAAAGGCTCTAGTTGAAGTAATAAGGGTTTTAAGGGTGTTTTAAGGTTCTAGAGGCAGAGTGACAAGATTTCTGCATTATTAACTGGAGAAACACTCTTTTAAAAGGCTCTAGTTGAAGTAATAAGGGTTTTTAAGGGTGTTTTTAAGGTTCTAGAGGCAGAGTGACAAGATTTCTGCATTATTAACTGGAGAAACACTCTTTTAAAAGGCTCTAGTTGAAGTAATAAGGGTTTTTAAGGGAGAACAAAGCGGTTTTGAATACGAACCTAAAAATAAATGATGATGAAGAAGAAAAAAAAAAGAAGAAGTGATAGTAATAGTAGTAGTAGTAGTAGTAGTAGTAGTAGTAGTAGTAGTAGTAGTAGTAGTAGTAGTAGTAGTAGTACCCTAATATTCAAAAGATAAAAATGAGAAAATATTTGAACAACAACAAC